>NW_021011038.1:0-25780 GCF_004118075.2 Vigna unguiculata
AAAGCGGGTGTAAAAAATTGTAGGTGTGATTGGGTGGAAAAATATTTGGTGTGAAAAGGGTGTAAAAATATTTTCGGTATGAAAAGGGTGTAAATAAATTTTGGTGTGAAAAGGGTGTCAATAAATTTTCGGTGTGAAAAGGGTGTCAATAAAATTTGAGGTGTGAAAGGGGGTGCAAAAATTGTAAAGGTGTGATTGGGGTGGCAAAAATATTTTTCGGTTTGAAAAGGGTGTAAATAAATTTGAGGTGTGAAAAGCGGGTGTAAAAATTGTAGGTGTGAATTGGGTGGAAAAATATTTTCGGTTTGAAAAGGGTGTAAATAAATTTGAAGTGTCAAAAGCGGGTGTAAAAAATTGTAGGTGTGAATTGGGTGGAAAAATATTTGAGGTGTGAAAAGGGTGTAAAAATATTTTTGGTATGAAAAGGGTGTAAATAAATTTTCGGTGTGAAAAGGGTGTCAATAAATTTGAGGTGTGAAAAGGGGGTGCAAAAATTGTAGGTGTGAATTGGGTGGCAAAATATTTTCGGTTTGAAAAGGGTGTAGATAAATTTGAGGTGTGAAAAGGGGGTGCAAAACTTGTAGGTGTGAATTGGGTGGAAAAATGTTTTCGGTATGAAAAGGGTGTAAATAAATTTGAGGTGTCAAAAGCGGGTGTAAAAAATTGTAGGTGTGAATTGGGTGGAAAAATATTTTCGGTTTGAAAAGGGTGTAAAAATATTTTTGGTATGAAAAGGGTGTAAATAAATTTTCGGTGTGAAAAGGGTGTCAATAAATTTGAGGTGTGAAAAGGGGGTGCAAAAATTGTAGGTGTGAATTGGGTGGCAAAATATTTTCGGTTTGAAAAGGGTGTAAATAAATTTGAGGTGTGAAAAGGGGGTGCAAAAATTGTAGGTGTGAATTGGGTGGAAAAATATTTTCTGTATGAAAAGGGTGTAAATAAATTTGAGGTGTCAAAAGCGGGTGTAAAAAATTGTAGGTTGAATTGGGTGGAAAAATATTTTCGGTGTGAAAAGGGTGTAAAAATATTTTCGGTATGAAAAGGGTGTAAATAAATTTTCGGTGTGAATTGGGTGGCAAAATATTTTCGGTTTGAAAAGGGTGTAAATAAATTTGAGGTGTCAAAAGCGGGTGTAAGAAAATTGTAGGTGTGAATTGGGTGGAAAAATATTTTCGGTTTGAAAAGGGTGTAAATAAATTTGAGGTGTCAAAAGCGGGTGTAAAAAATTGTAGGTGTGAATGGGTGGAAAAATATTTGAGGTGTGAAAAGGGTGTAAAAATATTTTCGGTATGAAAAGGGTGTAAATAAATTTTCGGTGTGAAAAGGGTGTCAATAAATTTTCGGTGTGAAAAGGGTGTCAATAAATTTGAGGTGTGAAAAGGGGGTGTAAAAATTGTAGGTGTGAATTGGGTGGCAAAATATTTTCGGTTTGAAAAGGGTGTAAATAAATTTGAGGTGTGAAAAGGGGGTGCAAAAATTGTAGGTGTGAATTGGGTGGAAAAATATTTTCGATTTGAAAAGGGTGTAAATAAATTTGAGGTGTCAAAAGCGGGTGTAAAAAATTGTAGGTGTGAATTGGGTGGAAAAATATTTGAGGTGTGAAAAGGGTGTAAAAATATTTTCGGTATGAAAAGGGTGTAAATAAATTTTCGGTGTGAAAAGGGTGTCAATAAATTTTCGGTGTGAAAAGGGTGTCAATAAATTTGAGGTGTGAAAAGGGGGTGCAAAAATTGTAGGTGTGAATTGGGTGGCAAAATATTTTCGGTTTGAAAAGGGTGTAAATAAATTTGAGGTGTGAAAAGCGGGTGTAAAAAATTGTAGGTGTGAATTGGGTGGAAAAATATTTTCGGTTTGAAAAGGGTGTAAATAAATTTGAAGTGTCAAAAGCGGGTGTAAAAAATTGTAGGTGTGAATTGGGTGGAAAAATATTTGAGGTGTGAAAAGGGTGTAAAAATATTTTTGGTATGAAAAGGGTGTAAATAAATTTTCGGTGTGAAAAGGGTGTCAATAAATTTGAGGTGTGAAAAGGGGGTGCAAAAATTGTAGGTGTGAATTGGGTGGCAAAATATTTTCGGTTTGAAAAGGGTGTAGATAAATTTGAGGTGTGAAAAGGGGGTGCAAAACTTGTAGGTGTGAATTGGGTGGAAAAATGTTTTCGGTATGAAAAGGGTGTAAATAAATTTGAGGTGTCAAAAGCGGGTGTAAAAAATTGTAGGTGTGAATTGGGTGGAAAAATATTTTCGGTTTGAAAAGGGTGTAAAAATATTTTTGGTATGAAAAGGGTGTAAATAAATTTTCGGTGTGAAAAGGGTGTCAATAAATTTGAGGTGTGAAAAGGGGGTGCAAAAATTGTAGGTGTGAATTGGGTGGCAAAATATTTTCGGTTTGAAAAGGGTGTAAATAAATTTGAGGTGTGAAAAGGGGGTGCAAAAATTGTAGGTGTGAATTGGGTGGAAAAATATTTTCTGTATGAAAAGGGTGTAAATAAATTTGAGGTGTCAAAAGCGGGTGTAAAAAATTGTAGGTTTGAATTGGGTGGAAAAATATTTTCGGTGTGAAAAGGGTGTAAAAATATTTTCGGTATGAAAAGGGTGTAAATAAATTTTCGGTGTGAATTGGGTGGCAAAATATTTTCGGTTTGAAAAGGGTGTAAATAAATTTGAGGTGTCAAAAGCGGGTGTAAGAAAATTGTAGGTGTGAATTGGGTGGAAAAATATTTTCGGTTTGAAAAGGGTGTAAATAAATTTGAGGTGTCAAAAGCGGGTGTAAAAAATTGTAGGTGTGAATTGGGTGGAAAAATATTTGAGGTGTGAAAAGGGTGTAAAAATATTTTCGGTATGAAAAGGGTGTAAATAAATTTTCGGTGTGAAAAGGGTGTCAATAAATTTTCGGTGTGAAAAGGGTGTCAATAAATTTGAGGTGTGAAAAGGGGGTGTAAAAATTGTAGGTGTGAATTGGGTGGCAAAATATTTTCGGTTTGAAAAGGGTGTAAATAAATTTGAGGTGTGAAAAGGGGGTGCAAAAATTGTAGGTGTGAATTGGGTGGAAAAATATTTTCGATTTGAAAAGGGTGTAAATAAATTTGAGGTGTCAAAAGCGGGTGTAAAAAATTGTAGGTGTGAATTGGGTGGAAAAATATTTGAGGTGTGAAAAGGGTGTAAAAATATTTTCGGTATGAAAAGGGTGTAAATAAATTTTCGGTGTGAAAAGGGTGTCAATAAATTTTCGGTGTGAAAAGGGTGTCAATAAATTTGAGGTGTGAAAAGGGGGTGCAAAAATTGTAGGTGTGAATTGGGTGGCAAAATATTTTCGGTTTGAAAAGGGTGTAAATAAATTTGAGGTGTGAAAAGCGGGTGTAAAAATTGTAGGTGTGAATTGGGTGGAAAAATATTTTCGGTTTGAAAAGGGTGTAAATAAATTTGAAGTGTCAAAAGCGGGTGTAAAAAATTGTAGGTGTGAATTGGGTGGAAAAATATTTGAGGTGTGAAAAGGGTGTAAAAATATTTTTGGTATGAAAAGGGTGTAAATAAATTTTCGGTGTGAAAAGGGTGTCAATAAATTTGAGGTGTGAAAAGGGGGTGCAAAAATTGTAGGTGTGAATTGGGTGGCAAAATATTTTCGGTTTGAAAAGGGTGTAGATAAATTTGAGGTGTGAAAAGGGGGTGCAAAACTTGTAGGTGTGAATTGGGTGGAAAAATGTTTTCGGTATGAAAAGGGTGTAAATAAATTTGAGGTGTCAAAAGCGGGTGTAAAAAATTGTAGGTGTGAATTGGGTGGAAAAATATTTTCGGTTTGAAAAGGGTGTAAAAATATTTTTGGTATGAAAAGGGTGTAAATAAATTTTCGGTGTGAAAAGGGTGTCAATAAATTTGAGGTGTGAAAAGGGGGTGCAAAAATTGTAGGTGTGAATTGGGTGGCAAAATATTTTCGGTTTGAAAAGGGTGTAAATAAATTTGAGGTGTGAAAAGGGGGTGCAAAAATTGTAGGTGTGAATTGGGTGGAAAAATATTTTCTGTATGAAAAAGGGTGTAAATAAATTTGAGGTGTCAAAAGCGGGTGTAAAAAATTGTAGGTTTGAATTGGGTGGAAAAATATTTTCGGTGTGAAAAGGGTGTAAAAATATTTTCGGTATGAAAAGGGTGTAAATAAATTTTCGGTGTGAATTGGGTGGCAAAATATTTTCGGTTTGAAAAGGGTGTAAATAAATTTGAGGTGTCAAAAGCGGGTGTAAGAAAATTGTAGGTGTGAATTGGGTGGAAAAATATTTTCGGTTTGAAAAGGGTGTAAATAAATTTGAGGTGTCAAAAGCGGGTGTAAAAAATTGTAGGTGTGAATGGGTGGAAAAATATTTGAGGTGTGAAAAGGGTGTAAAAATATTTTCGGTATGAAAAGGGTGTAAATAAATTTTCGGTGTGAAAAGGGTGTCAATAAATTTTCGGTGTGAAAAGGGTGTCAATAAATTTGAGGTGTGAAAAGGGGGTGTAAAAATTGTAGGTGTGAATTGGGTGGCAAAATATTTTCGGTTTGAAAAGGGTGTAAATAAATTTGAGGTGTGAAAAGGGGGTGCAAAAATTGTAGGTGTGAATTGGGTGGAAAAATATTTTCGATTTGAAAAGGGTGTAAATAAATTTGAGGTGTCAAAAGCGGGTGTAAAAAATTGTAGGTGTGAATTGGGTGGAAAAATATTTGAGGTGTGAAAAGGGTGTAAAAATATTTTCGGTATGAAAAGGGTGTAAATAAATTTTCGGTGTGAAAAGGGTGTCAATAAATTTTCGGTGTGAAAAGGGTGTCAATAAATTTGAGGTGTGAAAAGGGGGTGCAAAAATTGTAGGTGTGAATTGGGTGGCAAAATATTTTCGGTTTGAAAAGGGTGTAAATAAATTTGAGGTGTGAAAAGCGGGTGTAAAAATTGTAGGTGTGAATTGGGTGGAAAAATATTTTCGGTTTGAAAAGGGTGTAAATAAATTTGAAGTGTCAAAAGCGGGTGTAAAAAATTGTAGGTGTGAATTGGGTGGAAAAATATTTGAGGTGTGAAAAGGGTGTAAAAATATTTTTGGTATGAAAAGGGTGTAAATAAATTTTCGGTGTGAAAAGGGTGTCAATAAATTTGAGGTGTGAAAAGGGGGTGCAAAAATTGTAGGTGTGAATTGGGTGGCAAAATATTTTCGGTTTGAAAAGGGTGTAGATAAATTTGAGGTGTGAAAAGGGGGTGCAAAACTTGTAGGTGTGAATTGGGTGGAAAAATGTTTTCGGTATGAAAAGGGTGTAAATAAATTTGAGGTGTCAAAAGCGGGTGTAAAAAATTGTAGGTGTGAATTGGGTGGAAAAATATTTTCGGTTTGAAAAGGGTGTAAAAATATTTTTGGTATGAAAAGGGTGTAAATAAATTTTCGGTGTGAAAAGGGTGTCAATAAATTTGAGGTGTGAAAAGGGGGTGCAAAAATTGTAGGTGTGAATTGGGTGGCAAAATATTTTCGGTTTGAAAAGGGTGTAAATAAATTTGAGGTGTGAAAAGGGGGTGCAAAAATTGTAGGTGTGAATTGGGTGGAAAAATATTTTCTGTATGAAAAAGGGTGTAAATAAATTTGAGGTGTCAAAAGCGGGTGTAAAAAATTGTAGGTTTGAATTGGGTGGAAAAATATTTTCGGTGTGAAAAGGGTGTAAAAATATTTTCGGTATGAAAAGGGTGTAAATAAATTTTCGGTGTGAATTGGGTGGCAAAATATTTTCGGTTTGAAAAGGGTGTAAATAAATTTGAGGTGTCAAAAGCGGGTGTAAGAAAATTGTAGGTGTGAATTGGGTGGAAAAATATTTTCGGTTTGAAAAGGGTGTAAATAAATTTGAGGTGTCAAAAGCGGGTGTAAAAAATTGTAGGTGTGAATGGGTGGAAAAATATTTGAGGTGTGAAAAGGGTGTAAAAATATTTTCGGTATGAAAAGGGTGTAAATAAATTTTCGGTGTGAAAAGGGTGTCAATAAATTTTCGGTGTGAAAAGGGTGTCAATAAATTTGAGGTGTGAAAAGGGGGTGTAAAAATTGTAGGTGTGAATTGGGTGGCAAAATATTTTCGGTTTGAAAAGGGTGTAAATAAATTTGAGGTGTGAAAAGGGGGTGCAAAAATTGTAGGTGTGAATTGGGTGGAAAAATATTTTCGATTTGAAAAGGGTGTAAATAAATTTGAGGTGTCAAAAGCGGGTGTAAAAAATTGTAGGTGTGAATTGGGTGGAAAAATATTTGAGGTGTGAAAAGGGTGTAAAAATATTTTCGGTATGAAAAGGGTGTAAATAAATTTTCGGTGTGAAAAGGGTGTCAATAAATTTTCGGTGTGAAAAGGGTGTCAATAAATTTGAGGTGTGAAAAGGGGGTGCAAAAATTGTAGGTGTGAATTGGGTGGCAAAATATTTTCGGTTTGAAAAGGGTGTAAATAAATTTGAGGTGTGAAAAGCGGGTGTAAAAATTGTAGGTGTGAATTGGGTGGAAAAATATTTTCGGTTTGAAAAGGGTGTAAATAAATTTGAAGTGTCAAAAGCGGGTGTAAAAAATTGTAGGTGTGAATTGGGTGGAAAAATATTTGAGGTGTGAAAAGGGTGTAAAAATATTTTTGGTATGAAAAGGGTGTAAATAAATTTTCGGTGTGAAAAGGGTGTCAATAAATTTGAGGTGTGAAAAGGGGGTGCAAAAATTGTAGGTGTGAATTGGGTGGCAAAATATTTTCGGTTTGAAAAGGGTGTAGATAAATTTGAGGTGTGAAAAGGGGGTGCAAAACTTGTAGGTGTGAATTGGGTGGAAAAATGTTTTCGGTATGAAAAGGGTGTAAATAAATTTGAGGTGTCAAAAGCGGGTGTAAAAAATTGTAGGTGTGAATTGGGTGGAAAAATATTTTCGGTTTGAAAAGGGTGTAAAAATATTTTTGGTATGAAAAGGGTGTAAATAAATTTTCGGTGTGAAAAGGGTGTCAATAAATTTGAGGTGTGAAAAGGGGGTGCAAAAATTGTAGGTGTGAATTGGGTGGCAAAATATTTTCGGTTTGAAAAGGGTGTAAATAAATTTGAGGTGTGAAAAGGGGGTGCAAAAATTGTAGGTGTGAATTGGGTGGAAAAATATTTTCTGTATGAAAAGGGTGTAAATAAATTTGAGGTGTCAAAAGCGGGTGTAAAAAATTGTAGGTTTGAATTGGGTGGAAAAATATTTTCGGTGTGAAAAGGGTGTAAAAATATTTTCGGTATGAAAAGGGTGTAAATAAATTTTCGGTGTGAATTGGGTGGCAAAATATTTTCGGTTTGAAAAGGGTGTAAATAAATTTGAGGTGTCAAAAGCGGGTGTAAGAAAATTGTAGGTGTGAATTGGGTGGAAAAATATTTTCGGTTTGAAAAGGGTGTAAATAAATTTGAGGTGTCAAAAGCGGGTGTAAAAAATTGTAGGTGTGAATGGGTGGAAAAATATTTGAGGTGTGAAAAGGGTGTAAAAATATTTTCGGTATGAAAAGGGTGTAAATAAATTTTCGGTGTGAAAAGGGTGTCAATAAATTTTCGGTGTGAAAAGGGTGTCAATAAATTTGAGGTGTGAAAAGGGGGTGTAAAAATTGTAGGTGTGAATTGGGTGGCAAAATATTTTCGGTTTGAAAAGGGTGTAAATAAATTTGAGGTGTGAAAAGGGGGTGCAAAAATTGTAGGTGTGAATTGGGTGGAAAAATATTTTCGATTTGAAAAGGGTGTAAATAAATTTGAGGTGTCAAAAGCGGGTGTAAAAAATTGTAGGTGTGAATTGGGTGGAAAAATATTTGAGGTGTGAAAAGGGTGTAAAAATATTTTCGGTATGAAAAGGGTGTAAATAAATTTTCGGTGTGAAAAGGGTGTCAATAAATTTTCGGTGTGAAAAGGGTGTCAATAAATTTGAGGTGTGAAAAGGGGGTGCAAAAATTGTAGGTGTGAATTGGGTGGCAAAATATTTTCGGTTTGAAAAGGGTGTAAATAAATTTGAGGTGTGAAAAGCGGGTGTAAAAATTGTAGGTGTGAATTGGGTGGAAAAATATTTTCGGTTTGAAAAGGGTGTAAATAAATTTGAAGTGTCAAAAGCGGGTGTAAAAAATTGTAGGTGTGAATTGGGTGGAAAAATATTTGAGGTGTGAAAAGGGTGTAAAAATATTTTTGGTATGAAAAGGGTGTAAATAAATTTTCGGTGTGAAAAGGGTGTCAATAAATTTGAGGTGTGAAAAGGGGGTGCAAAAATTGTAGGTGTGAATTGGGTGGCAAAATATTTTCGGTTTGAAAAGGGTGTAGATAAATTTGAGGTGTGAAAAGGGGGTGCAAAACTTGTAGGTGTGAATTGGGTGGAAAAATGTTTTCGGTATGAAAAGGGTGTAAATAAATTTGAGGTGTCAAAAGCGGGTGTAAAAAATTGTAGGTGTGAATTGGGTGGAAAAATATTTTCGGTTTGAAAAGGGTGTAAAAATATTTTTGGTATGAAAAGGGTGTAAATAAATTTTCGGTGTGAAAAGGGTGTCAATAAATTTGAGGTGTGAAAAGGGGGTGCAAAAATTGTAGGTGTGAATTGGGTGGCAAAATATTTTCGGTTTGAAAAGGGTGTAAATAAATTTGAGGTGTGAAAAGGGGGTGCAAAAATTGTAGGTGTGAATTGGGTGGAAAAATATTTTCTGTATGAAAAAGGGTGTAAATAAATTTGAGGTGTCAAAAGCGGGTGTAAAAAATTGTAGGTTTGAATTGGGTGGAAAAATATTTTCGGTGTGAAAAGGGTGTAAAAATATTTTCGGTATGAAAAGGGTGTAAATAAATTTTCGGTGTGAATTGGGTGGCAAAATATTTTCGGTTTGAAAAGGGTGTAAATAAATTTGAGGTGTCAAAAGCGGGTGTAAGAAAATTGTAGGTGTGAATTGGGTGGAAAAATATTTTCGGTTTGAAAAGGGTGTAAATAAATTTGAGGTGTCAAAAGCGGGTGTAAAAAATTGTAGGTGTGAAATGGGTGGAAAAATATTTGAGGTGTGAAAAGGGTGTAAAAATATTTTCGGTATGAAAAGGGTGTAAATAAATTTTCGGTGTGAAAAGGGTGTCAATAAATTTTCGGTGTGAAAAGGGTGTCAATAAATTTGAGGTGTGAAAAGGGGGTGTAAAAATTGTAGGTGTGAATTGGGTGGCAAAATATTTTCGGTTTGAAAAGGGTGTAAATAAATTTGAGGTGTGAAAAGGGGGTGCAAAAATTGTAGGTGTGAATTGGGTGGAAAAATATTTTCGATTTGAAAAGGGTGTAAATAAATTTGAGGTGTCAAAAGCGGGTGTAAAAAATTGTAGGTGTGAATTGGGTGGAAAAATATTTGAGGTGTGAAAAGGGTGTAAAAATATTTTCGGTATGAAAAGGGTGTAAATAAATTTTCGGTGTGAAAAGGGTGTCAATAAATTTTCGGTGTGAAAAGGGTGTCAATAAATTTGAGGTGTGAAAAGGGGGTGCAAAAATTGTAGGTGTGAATTGGGTGGCAAAATATTTTCGGTTTGAAAAGGGTGTAAATAAATTTGAGGTGTGAAAAGCGGGTGTAAAAAATTGTAGGTGTGAATTGGGTGGAAAAATATTTTCGGTTTGAAAAGGGTGTAAATAAATTTGAAGTGTCAAAAGCGGGTGTAAAAAATTGTAGGTGTGAATTGGGTGGAAAAATATTTGAGGTGTGAAAAGGGTGTAAAAATATTTTTGGTATGAAAAGGGTGTAAATAAATTTTCGGTGTGAAAAGGGTGTCAATAAATTTGAGGTGTGAAAAGGGGGTGCAAAAATTGTAGGTGTGAATTGGGTGGCAAAATATTTTCGGTTTGAAAAGGGTGTAGATAAATTTGAGGTGTGAAAAGGGGGTGCAAAACTTGTAGGTGTGAATTGGGTGGAAAAATGTTTTCGGTATGAAAAGGGTGTAAATAAATTTGAGGTGTCAAAAGCGGGTGTAAAAAATTGTAGGTGTGAATTGGGTGGAAAAATATTTTCGGTTTGAAAAGGGTGTAAAAATATTTTTGGTATGAAAAGGGTGTAAATAAATTTTCGGTGTGAAAAGGGTGTCAATAAATTTGAGGTGTGAAAAGGGGGTGCAAAAATTGTAGGTGTGAATTGGGTGGCAAAATATTTTCGGTTTGAAAAGGGTGTAAATAAATTTGAGGTGTGAAAAGGGGGTGCAAAAATTGTAGGTGTGAATTGGGTGGAAAAATATTTTCTGTATGAAAAAGGGTGTAAATAAATTTGAGGTGTCAAAAGCGGGTGTAAAAAATTGTAGGTTTGAATTGGGTGGAAAAATATTTTCGGTGTGAAAAGGGTGTAAAAATATTTTCGGTATGAAAAGGGTGTAAATAAATTTTCGGTGTGAATTGGGTGGCAAAATATTTTCGGTTTGAAAAGGGTGTAAATAAATTTGAGGTGTCAAAAGCGGGTGTAAGAAAATTGTAGGTGTGAATTGGGTGGAAAAATATTTTCGGTTTGAAAAGGGTGTAAATAAATTTGAGGTGTCAAAAGCGGGTGTAAAAAATTGTAGGTGTGAATGGGTGGAAAAATATTTGAGGTGTGAAAAGGGTGTAAAAATATTTTCGGTATGAAAAGGGTGTAAATAAATTTTCGGTGTGAAAAGGGTGTCAATAAATTTTCGGTGTGAAAAGGGTGTCAATAAATTTGAGGTGTGAAAAGGGGGTGTAAAAATTGTAGGTGTGAATTGGGTGGCAAAATATTTTCGGTTTGAAAAGGGTGTAAATAAATTTGAGGTGTGAAAAGGGGGTGCAAAAATTGTAGGTGTGAATTGGGTGGAAAAATATTTTCGATTTGAAAAGGGTGTAAATAAATTTGAGGTGTCAAAAGCGGGTGTAAAAAATTGTAGGTGTGAATTGGGTGGAAAAATATTTGAGGTGTGAAAAGGGTGTAAAAATATTTTCGGTATGAAAAGGGTGTAAATAAATTTTCGGTGTGAAAAGGGTGTCAATAAATTTTCGGTGTGAAAAGGGTGTCAATAAATTTGAGGTGTGAAAAGGGGGTGCAAAAATTGTAGGTGTGAATTGGGTGGCAAAATATTTTCGGTTTGAAAAGGGTGTAAATAAATTTGAGGTGTGAAAAGCGGGTGTAAAAAATTGTAGGTGTGAATTGGGTGGAAAAATATTTTCGGTTTGAAAAGGGTGTAAATAAATTTGAAGTGTCAAAAGCGGGTGTAAAAAATTGTAGGTGTGAATTGGGTGGAAAAATATTTGAGGTGTGAAAAGGGTGTAAAAATATTTTTGGTATGAAAAGGGTGTAAATAAATTTTCGGTGTGAAAAGGGTGTCAATAAATTTGAGGTGTGAAAAGGGGGTGCAAAAATTGTAGGTGTGAATTGGGTGGCAAAATATTTTCGGTTTGAAAAGGGTGTAGATAAATTTGAGGTGTGAAAAGGGGGTGCAAAACTTGTAGGTGTGAATTGGGTGGAAAAATGTTTTCGGTATGAAAAGGGTGTAAATAAATTTGAGGTGTCAAAAGCGGGTGTAAAAAATTGTAGGTGTGAATTGGGTGGAAAAATATTTTCGGTTTGAAAAGGGTGTAAAAATATTTTTGGTATGAAAAGGGTGTAAATAAATTTTCGGTGTGAAAAGGGTGTCAATAAATTTGAGGTGTGAAAAGGGGGTGCAAAAATTGTAGGTGTGAATTGGGTGGCAAAATATTTTCGGTTTGAAAAGGGTGTAAATAAATTTGAGGTGTGAAAAGGGGGTGCAAAAATTGTAGGTGTGAATTGGGTGGAAAAATATTTTCTGTATGAAAAAGGGTGTAAATAAATTTGAGGTGTCAAAAGCGGGTGTAAAAAATTGTAGGTTTGAATTGGGTGGAAAAATATTTTCGGTGTGAAAAGGGTGTAAAAATATTTTCGGTATGAAAAGGGTGTAAATAAATTTTCGGTGTGAATTGGGTGGCAAAATATTTTCGGTTTGAAAAGGGTGTAAATAAATTTGAGGTGTCAAAAGCGGGTGTAAGAAAATTGTAGGTGTGAATTGGGTGGAAAAATATTTTCGGTTTGAAAAGGGTGTAAATAAATTTGAGGTGTCAAAAGCGGGTGTAAAAAATTGTAGGTGTGAAATGGGTGGAAAAATATTTGAGGTGTGAAAAGGGTGTAAAAATATTTTCGGTATGAAAAGGGTGTAAATAAATTTTCGGTGTGAAAAGGGTGTCAATAAATTTTCGGTGTGAAAAGGGTGTCAATAAATTTGAGGTGTGAAAAGGGGGTGTAAAAATTGTAGGTGTGAATTGGGTGGCAAAATATTTTCGGTTTGAAAAGGGTGTAAATAAATTTGAGGTGTGAAAAGGGGGTGCAAAAATTGTAGGTGTGAATTGGGTGGAAAAATATTTTCGATTTGAAAAGGGTGTAAATAAATTTGAGGTGTCAAAAGCGGGTGTAAAAAATTGTAGGTGTGAATTGGGTGGAAAAATATTTGAGGTGTGAAAAGGGTGTAAAAATATTTTCGGTATGAAAAGGGTGTAAATAAATTTTCGGTGTGAAAAGGGTGTCAATAAATTTTCGGTGTGAAAAGGGTGTCAATAAATTTGAGGTGTGAAAAGGGGGTGCAAAAATTGTAGGTGTGAATTGGGTGGCAAAATATTTTCGGTTTGAAAAGGGTGTAAATAAATTTGAGGTGTGAAAAGCGGGTGTAAAAAATTGTAGGTGTGAATTGGGTGGAAAAATATTTTCGGTTTGAAAAGGGTGTAAATAAATTTGAAGTGTCAAAAGCGGGTGTAAAAAATTGTAGGTGTGAATTGGGTGGAAAAATATTTGAGGTGTGAAAAGGGTGTAAAAATATTTTTGGTATGAAAAGGGTGTAAATAAATTTTCGGTGTGAAAAGGGTGTCAATAAATTTGAGGTGTGAAAAGGGGGTGCAAAAATTGTAGGTGTGAATTGGGTGGCAAAATATTTTCGGTTTGAAAAGGGTGTAGATAAATTTGAGGTGTGAAAAGGGGGTGCAAAACTTGTAGGTGTGAATTGGGTGGAAAAATGTTTTCGGTATGAAAAGGGTGTAAATAAATTTGAGGTGTCAAAAGCGGGTGTAAAAAATTGTAGGTGTGAATTGGGTGGAAAAATATTTTCGGTTTGAAAAGGGTGTAAAAATATTTTTGGTATGAAAAGGGTGTAAATAAATTTTCGGTGTGAAAAGGGTGTCAATAAATTTGAGGTGTGAAAAGGGGGTGCAAAAATTGTAGGTGTGAATTGGGTGGCAAAATATTTTCGGTTTGAAAAGGGTGTAAATAAATTTGAGGTGTGAAAAGGGGGTGCAAAAATTGTAGGTGTGAATTGGGTGGAAAAATATTTTCTGTATGAAAAAGGGTGTAAATAAATTTGAGGTGTCAAAAGCGGGTGTAAAAAATTGTAGGTTTGAATTGGGTGGAAAAATATTTTCGGTGTGAAAAGGGTGTAAAAATATTTTCGGTATGAAAAGGGTGTAAATAAATTTTCGGTGTGAATTGGGTGGCAAAATATTTTCGGTTTGAAAAGGGTGTAAATAAATTTGAGGTGTCAAAAGCGGGTGTAAGAAAATTGTAGGTGTGAATTGGGTGGAAAAATATTTTCGGTTTGAAAAGGGTGTAAATAAATTTGAGGTGTCAAAAGCGGGTGTAAAAAATTGTAGGTGTGAAATGGGTGGAAAAATATTTGAGGTGTGAAAAGGGTGTAAAAATATTTTCGGTATGAAAAGGGTGTAAATAAATTTTCGGTGTGAAAAGGGTGTCAATAAATTTTCGGTGTGAAAAGGGTGTCAATAAATTTGAGGTGTGAAAAGGGGGTGTAAAAATTGTAGGTGTGAATTGGGTGGCAAAATATTTTCGGTTTGAAAAGGGTGTAAATAAATTTGAGGTGTGAAAAGGGGGTGCAAAAATTGTAGGTGTGAATTGGGTGGAAAAATATTTTCGATTTGAAAAGGGTGTAAATAAATTTGAGGTGTCAAAAGCGGGTGTAAAAAATTGTAGGTGTGAATTGGGTGGAAAAATATTTGAGGTGTGAAAAGGGTGTAAAAATATTTTCGGTATGAAAAGGGTGTAAATAAATTTTCGGTGTGAAAAGGGTGTCAATAAATTTTCGGTGTGAAAAGGGTGTCAATAAATTTGAGGTGTGAAAAGGGGGTGCAAAAATTGTAGGTGTGAATTGGGTGGCAAAATATTTTCGGTTTGAAAAGGGTGTAAATAAATTTGAGGTGTGAAAAGCGGGTGTAAAAAATTGTAGGTGTGAATTGGGTGGAAAAATATTTTCGGTTTGAAAAGGGTGTAAATAAATTTGAAGTGTCAAAAGCGGGTGTAAAAAATTGTAGGTGTGAATTGGGTGGAAAAATATTTGAGGTGTGAAAAGGGTGTAAAAATATTTTTGGTATGAAAAGGGTGTAATAAATTTTCGGTGTGAAAAGGGTGTCAATAAATTTGAGGTGTGAAAAGGGGGTGCAAAAATTGTAGGTGTGAATTGGGTGGCAAAATATTTTCGGTTTGAAAAGGGTGTAGATAAATTTGAGGTGTGAAAAGGGGGTGCAAAACTTGTAGGTGTGAATTGGGTGGAAAAATGTTTTCGGTATGAAAAGGGTGTAAATAAATTTGAGGTGTCAAAAGCGGGTGTAAAAAATTGTAGGTGTGAATTGGGTGGAAAAATATTTTCGGTTTGAAAAGGGTGTAAAAATATTTTTGGTATGAAAAGGGTGTAAATAAATTTTCGGTGTGAAAAGGGTGTCAATAAATTTGAGGTGTGAAAAGGGGGTGCAAAAATTGTAGGTGTGAATTGGGTGGCAAAATATTTTCGGTTTGAAAAGGGTGTAAATAAATTTGAGGTGTGAAAAGGGGGTGCAAAAATTGTAGGTGTGAATTGGGTGGAAAAATATTTTCTGTATGAAAAAGGGTGTAAATAAATTTGAGGTGTCAAAAGCGGGTGTAAAAAATTGTAGGTTTGAATTGGGTGGAAAAATATTTTCGGTGTGAAAAGGGTGTAAAAATATTTTCGGTATGAAAAGGGTGTAAATAAATTTTCGGTGTGAATTGGGTGGCAAAATATTTTCGGTTTGAAAAGGGTGTAAATAAATTTGAGGTGTCAAAAGCGGGTGTAAGAAAATTGTAGGTGTGAATTGGGTGGAAAAATATTTTCGGTTTGAAAAGGGTGTAAATAAATTTGAGGTGTCAAAAGCGGGTGTAAAAAATTGTAGGTGTGAATGGGTGGAAAAATATTTGAGGTGTGAAAAGGGTGTAAAAATATTTTCGGTATGAAAAGGGTGTAAATAAATTTTCGGTGTGAAAAGGGTGTCAATAAATTTTCGGTGTGAAAAGGGTGTCAATAAATTTGAGGTGTGAAAAGGGGGTGTAAAAATTGTAGGTGTGAATTGGGTGGCAAAATATTTTCGGTTTGAAAAGGGTGTAAATAAATTTGAGGTGTGAAAAGGGGGTGCAAAAATTGTAGGTGTGAATTGGGTGGAAAAATATTTTCGATTTGAAAAGGGTGTAAATAAATTTGAGGTGTCAAAAGCGGGTGTAAAAAATTGTAGGTGTGAATTGGGTGGAAAAATATTTGAGGTGTGAAAAGGGTGTAAAAATATTTTCGGTATGAAAAGGGTGTAAATAAATTTTCGGTGTGAAAAGGGTGTCAATAAATTTTCGGTGTGAAAAGGGTGTCAATAAATTTGAGGTGTGAAAAGGGGGTGCAAAAATTGTAGGTGTGAATTGGGTGGCAAAATATTTTCGGTTTGAAAAGGGTGTAAATAAATTTGAGGTGTGAAAAGCGGGTGTAAAAAATTGTAGGTGTGAATTGGGTGGAAAAATATTTTCGGTTTGAAAAGGGTGTAAATAAATTTGAAGTGTCAAAAGCGGGTGTAAAAAATTGTAGGTGTGAATTGGGTGGAAAAATATTTGAGGTGTGAAAAGGGTGTAAAAATATTTTTGGTATGAAAAGGGTGTAAATAAATTTTCGGTGTGAAAAGGGTGTCAATAAATTTGAGGTGTGAAAAGGGGGTGCAAAAATTGTAGGTGTGAATTGGGTGGCAAAATATTTTCGGTTTGAAAAGGGTGTAGATAAATTTGAGGTGTGAAAAGGGGGTGCAAAACTTGTAGGTGTGAATTGGGTGGAAAAATGTTTTCGGTATGAAAAGGGTGTAAATAAATTTGAGGTGTCAAAAGCGGGTGTAAAAAATTGTAGGTGTGAATTGGGTGGAAAAATATTTTCGGTTTGAAAAGGGTGTAAAAATATTTTTGGTATGAAAAGGGTGTAAATAAATTTTCGGTGTGAAAAGGGTGTCAATAAATTTGAGGTGTGAAAAGGGGGTGCAAAAATTGTAGGTGTGAATTGGGTGGCAAAATATTTTCGGTTTGAAAAGGGTGTAAATAAATTTGAGGTGTGAAAAGGGGGTGCAAAAATTGTAGGTGTGAATTGGGTGGAAAAATATTTTCTGTATGAAAAGGGTGTAAATAAATTTGAGGTGTCAAAAGCGGGTGTAAAAAATTGTAGGTTTGAATTGGGTGGAAAAATATTTTCGGTGTGAAAAGGGTGTAAAAATATTTTCGGTATGAAAAGGGTGTAAATAAATTTTCGGTGTGAATTGGGTGGCAAAATATTTTCGGTTTGAAAAGGGTGTAAATAAATTTGAGGTGTCAAAAGCGGGTGTAAGAAAATTGTAGGTGTGAATTGGGTGGAAAAATATTTTCGGTTTGAAAAGGGTGTAAATAAATTTGAGGTGTCAAAAGGGTGTAAAAATTGTAGGTGTGAATGGGTGGAAAAATATTTGAGGTGTGAAAAGGGTGTAAATAAATTTTCGGTGTGAAAAGGGTGTAATAAATTTTCGGTGTGAAAAGGGTGTCAATAAATTTGAGGTGTGAAAAGGGGGTGTAAAAATTGTAGGTGTGAATTGGGTGGCAAAATATTTTCGGTTTGAAAAGGGTGTAAATAAATTTGAGGTGTGAAAAGGGGGTGCAAAAATTGTAGGTGTGAATTGGGTGGAAAAATATTTTCGATTTGAAAAGGGTGTAAATAAATTTGAGGTGTCAAAAGCGGGTGTAAAAAATTGTAGGTGTGAATTGGGTGGAAAAATATTTGAGGTGTGAAAAGGGTGTAAAAATATTTTCGGTATGAAAAGGGTGTAAATAAATTTTCGGTGTGAAAAGGGTGTCAATAAATTTTCGGTGTGAAAAGGGTGTCAATAAATTTGAGGTGTGAAAAGGGGGTGCAAAAATTGTAGGTGTGAATTGGGTGGCAAAATATTTTCGGTTTGAAAAGGGTGTAAATAAATTTGAGGTGTGAAAAGCGGGTGTAAAAATTGTAGGTGTGAATTGGGTGGAAAAATATTTTCGGTTTGAAAAGGGTGTAAATAAATTTGAAGTGTCAAAAGCGGGTGTAAAAAATTGTAGGTGTGAATTGGGTGGAAAAATATTTGAGGTGTGAAAAGGGTGTAAAAATATTTTTGGTATGAAAAGGGTGTAAATAAATTTTCGGTGTGAAAAGGGTGTCAATAAATTTGAGGTGTGAAAAGGGGGTGCAAAAATTGTAGGTGTGAATTGGGTGGCAAAATATTTTCGGTTTGAAAAGGGTGTAGATAAATTTGAGGTGTGAAAAGGGGGTGCAAAACTTGTAGGTGTGAATTGGGTGGAAAAATGTTTTCGGTATGAAAAGGGTGTAAATAAATTTGAGGTGTCAAAAGCGGGTGTAAAAAATTGTAGGTGTGAATTGGGTGGAAAAATATTTTCGGTTTGAAAAGGGTGTAAAAATATTTTTGGTATGAAAAGGGTGTAAATAAATTTTCGGTGTGAAAAGGGTGTCAATAAATTTGAGGTGTGAAAAGGGGGTGCAAAAATTGTAGGTGTGAATTGGGTGGCAAAATATTTTCGGTTTGAAAAGGGTGTAAATAAATTTGAGGTGTGAAAAGGGGGTGCAAAAATTGTAGGTGTGAATTGGGTGGAAAAATATTTTCTGTATGAAAAAGGGTGTAAATAAATTTGAGGTGTCAAAAGCGGGTGTAAAAAATTGTAGGTTGAATTGGGTGGAAAAATATTTTCGGTGTGAAAAGGGTGTAAAAATATTTTCGGTATGAAAAGGGTGTAAATAAATTTTCGGTGTGAATTGGGTGGCAAAATATTTTCGGTTTGAAAAGGGTGTAAATAAATTTGAGGTGTCAAAAGGGGTGTAAGAAAATTGTAGGTGTGAATTGGGTGGAAAAATATTTTCGGTTTGAAAAGGGTGTAAATAAATTTGAGGTGTCAAAAGCGGGTGTAAAAATTGTAGGTGTGAAATGGGTGGAAAAATATTTGAGGTGTGAAAAGGGTGTAAAAATATTTTCGGTATGAAAAGGGTGTAAATAAATTTTCGGTGTGAAAAGGGTGTCAATAAATTTTCGGTGTGAAAAGGGTGTCAATAAATTTGAGGTGTGAAAAGGGGGTGTAAAAATTGTAGGTGTGAATTGGGTGGCAAAATATTTTCGGTTTGAAAAGGGTGTAAATAAATTTGAGGTGTGAAAAGGGGGTGCAAAAATTGTAGGTGTGAATTGGGTGGAAAAATATTTTCGATTTGAAAAGGGTGTAAATAAATTTGAGGTGTCAAAAGCGGGTGTAAAAAATTGTAGGTGTGAATTGGGTGGAAAAATATTTGAGGTGTGAAAAGGGTGTAAAAATATTTTCGGTATGAAAAGGGTGTAAATAAATTTTCGGTGTGAAAAGGGTGTCAATAAATTTTCGGTGTGAAAAGGGTGTCAATAAATTTGAGGTGTGAAAAGGGGGTGCAAAAATTGTAGGTGTGAATTGGGTGGCAAAATATTTTCGGTTTGAAAAGGGTGTAAATAAATTTGAGGTGTGAAAAGCGGGTGTAAAAATTGTAGGTGTGAATTGGGTGGAAAAATATTTTCGGTTTGAAAAGGGTGTAAATAAATTTGAAGTGTCAAAAGCGGGTGTAAAAAATTGTAGGTGTGAATTGGGTGGAAAAATATTTGAGGTGTGAAAAGGGTGTAAAAATATTTTTGGTATGAAAAGGGTGTAAATAAATTTTCGGTGTGAAAAGGGTGTCAATAAATTTGAGGTGTGAAAAGGGGGTGCAAAAATTGTAGGTGTGAATTGGGTGGCAAAATATTTTCGGTTTGAAAAGGGTGTAGATAAATTTGAGGTGTGAAAAGGGGGTGCAAAACTTGT
Organism: Vigna unguiculata; assembly: GCF_004118075.2. Taxonomy (NCBI): domain Eukaryota; kingdom Viridiplantae; phylum Streptophyta; class Magnoliopsida; order Fabales; family Fabaceae; genus Vigna; species Vigna unguiculata. Next base: position 19,117 of record NW_021011038.1, read on the forward strand.
AGGTGTGAATTGGGTGGAAAAATGTTTTCGGTATGAAAAGGGTGTAAATAAATTTGAGGTGTCAAAAGCGGGTGTAAAAAATTGTAGGTGTGAATTGGGTGGAAAAATATTTTCGGTTTGAAAAGGGTGTAAAAATATTTTTGGTATGAAAAGGGTGTAAATAAATTTTCGGTGTGAAAAGGGTGTCAATAAATTTGAGGTGTGAAAAGGGGGTGCAAAAATTGTAGGTGTGAATTGGGTGGCAAAATATTTTCGGTTTGAAAAGGGTGTAAATAAATTTGAGGTGTGAAAAGGGGGTGCAAAAATTGTAGGTGTGAATTGGGTGGAAAAATATTTTCTGTATGAAAAGGGTGTAAATAAATTTGAGGTGTCAAAAGCGGGTGTAAAAAATTGTAGGTTTGAATTGGGTGGAAAAATATTTTCGGTGTGAAAAGGGTGTAAAAATATTTTCGGTATGAAAAGGGTGTAAATAAATTTTCGGTGTGAATTGGGTGGCAAAATATTTTCGGTTTGAAAAGGGTGTAAATAAATTTGAGGTGTCAAAAGCGGGTGTAAGAAAATTGTAGGTGTGAATTGGGTGGAAAAATATTTTCGGTTTGAAAAGGGTGTAAATAAATTTGAGGTGTCAAAAGCGGGTGTAAAAAATTGTAGGTGTGAATGGGTGGAAAAATATTTGAGGTGTGAAAAGGGTGTAAAAATATTTTCGGTATGAAAAGGGTGTAAATAAATTTTCGGTGTGAAAAGGGTGTCAATAAATTTTCGGTGTGAAAAGGGTGTCAATAAATTTGAGGTGTGAAAAGGGGGTGTAAAAATTGTAGGTGTGAATTGGGTGGCAAAATATTTTCGGTTTGAAAAGGGTGTAAATAAATTTGAGGTGTGAAAAGGGGGTGCAAAAATTGTAGGTGTGAATTGGGTGGAAAAATATTTTCGATTTGAAAAGGGTGTAAATAAATTTGAGGTGTCAAAAGCGGGTGTAAAAAATTGTAGGTGTGAATTGGGTGGAAAAATATTTGAGGTGTGAAAAGGGTGTAAAAATATTTTCGGTATGAAAAGGGTGTAAATAAATTTTCGGTGTGAAAAGGGTGTCAATAAATTTTCGGTGTGAAAAGGGTGTCAATAAATTTGAGGTGTGAAAAGGGGGTGCAAAAATTGTAGGTGTGAATTGGGTGGCAAAATATTTTCGGTTTGAAAAGGGTGTAAATAAATTTGAGGTGTGAAAAGCGGGTGTAAAAAATTGTAGGTGTGAATTGGGTGGAAAAATATTTTCGGTTTGAAAAGGGTGTAAATAAATTTGAAGTGTCAAAAGCGGGTGTAAAAAATTGTAGGTGTGAATTGGGTGGAAAAATATTTGAGGTGTGAAAAGGGTGTAAAAATATTTTTGGTATGAAAAGGGTGTAATAAATTTTCGGTGTGAAAAGGGTGTCAATAAATTTGAGGTGTGAAAAGGGGGTGCAAAAATTGTAGGTGTGAATTGGGTGGCAAAATATTTTCGGTTTGAAAAGGGTGTAGATAAATTTGAGGTGTGAAAAGGGGGTGCAAAACTTGTAGGTGTGAATTGGGTGGAAAAATGTTTTCGGTATGAAAAGGGTGTAAATAAATTTGAGGTGTCAAAAGCGGGTGTAAAAAATTGTAGGTGTGAATTGGGTGGAAAAATATTTTCGGTTTGAAAAGGGTGTAAAAATATTTTTGGTATGAAAAGGGTGTAAATAAATTTTCGGTGTGAAAAGGGTGTCAATAAATTTGAGGTGTGAAAAGGGGGTGCAAAAATTGTAGGTGTGAATTGGGTGGCAAAATATTTCGGTTTGAAAAGGGTGTAAATAAATTTGAGGTGTGAAAAGGGGGTGCAAAAATTGTAGGTGTGAATTGGGTGGAAAAATATTTTCTGTATGAAAAAGGGTGTAAATAAATTTGAGGTGTCAAAAGCGGGTGTAAAAATTGTAGGTTTGAATTGGGTGGAAAATATTTTCGGTGTGAAAAGGGTGTAAAAATATTTTCGGTATGAAAAGGGTGTAAATAAATTTTCGGTGTGAATTGGGTGGCAAAATATTTTCGGTTTGAAAAGGGTGTAAATAAATTTGAGGTGTCAAAAGCGGGTGTAAGAAAATTGTAGGTGTGAATTGGGTGGAAAATATTTTCGGTTTGAAAAGGGTGTAAATAAATTTGAGGTGTCAAAAGCGGGTGTAAAAAATTGTAGGTGTGAATGGGTGGAAAAATATTTGAGGTGTGAAAAGGGTGTAAAAATATTTTCGGTATGAAAAGGGTGTAAATAAATTTCGGTGTGAAAAGGGTGTCAATATTTTCGGTGTGAAAAGGGTGTCAATAAATTTGAGGTGTGAAAAGGGGGTGTAAAAATTGTAGGTGTGAATTGGGTGGCAAAATATTTTCGGTTTGAAAAGGGTGTAAATAAATTTGAGGTGTGAAAAGGGGGTGCAAAAATTGTAGGTGTGAATTGGGTGGAAAATATTTTCGATTTGAAAAGGGTGTAAATAAATTTGAGGTGTCAAAAGCGGGTGTAAAAAATTGTAGGTGTGAATTGGGTGGAAAAATATTTGAGGTGTGAAAAGGGTGTAAAAATATTTTCGGTATGAAAAGGGTGTAAATAAATTTTCGGTGTGAAAGGGTGTCAATAATTTCGGTGTGAAAAGGTGTCAATAAATTGAGGTGTGAAAAGGGGGTGCAAAAATTGTAGGTGTGAATTGGGTGGCAAAATATTTCGGTTTGAAAAGGGTGTAAATAAATTTGAGGTGTGAAAAGCGGGTGTAAAAAATTGTAGGTGTGAATTGGGTGGAAAAATATTTTCGTTTGAAAAGGGTGTAAATAAATTTGAAGTGTCAAAAGCGGGTGTAAAAAATTGTAGGTGTGAATGGGTGGAAAAATATTTGAGGTGTGAAAAGGGTGTAAAAATATTTTGGTATGAAAAGGGTGTGAATAAATTTCGGTGTTGAAAAGGGTGTCAATAAATTTGAGGTGTGAAAAGGGGGTGCAAAAATTGTAGGTGTGAATTGGGTGGCAAAATATTTTCGGTTTGAAAAGGGTGGTAGATAAATTTGAGGTGTGAAAAGGGGTGCAAAACTTGTAGGTGTGAATTGGGTGGAAAAATATTTTCGGTTGAAAAGGGTGTAAATAAATTTGAGGTGTCAAAAGCGGGTGTAAAAAATTGTAGGTGTGAATTGGGTGGAAAAATATTTGGTTGAAAAGGGTGTAAAAATATTTTGGTATGAAAAGGGTGTAAATAAATTTTCGGTGTGAAAAGGGTGTCAATAAATTTGAGGTGTGAAAAGGGGGTGCAAAAATTGTAGGTGTGAATTGGGTGGCAAAAATTTTCGGTTTGAAAAGGGTGTAAATAAATTTGAGGTGTGAAAAGGGGTGTAAAAATTGTAGGTGTGAATTGGGTGGAAAAATATTTTCGGTTGAAAAGGGTGTAAAAATATTTGAGGGTAAAAGGGTGTAAAAAATTTAGGTGTGAATTGGGTGGAAAAATTTTCGGTGTGAAAAGGGTGTAATAAATTTGAGGTGTGAAAAGGGGTGTAAAAATTGTAGGTGTGAATTGGGTGGCAAAATATTTTCGGTTTGAAAAGGGTGTAAATAAATTTGAGGTGAAAAGGGGTGTAAAAATTGTAGGTGTGAATTGGGTGGAAAAATATTTGAGGTGAAAAGGGTGTAAAAATATTTGGTTGAAAAGGGTGTAAAAAATTTGGTGTGAAAAGGGTGTAAATAATTTTCGGTGTGAAAAGGGTGTAATAAATTTGAGGTGTGAAAAGGGGTAAAAATTGTAGGTGTGAATTGGGTGGCAAAATATTTTCGGTTTGAAAAGGGTGTAAATAAATTTGAGGTGTGAAAAGGGGTGCAAAAATTGTAGGTGTGAATTGGGTGGAAAAATATTTTCGGTTTGAAAAGGGTGTAAATAAATTTGAGGTGTCAAAAGCGGGTGTAAAAATTGTAGGTGTGAATTGGGTGGAAAAATATTTGAGGTGTGAAAAGGGTGTAAAAATATTTTGGTATGAAAAGGGTGTAAATAAATTTTCGGTGTGAAAAGGGTGTCAATAATTTTCGGTGTGAAAAGGGTGTCATAAATTTGAGGTGTGAAAAGGGGGTGCAAAAATTGTAGGTGTGAATTGGGTGGCAAAATTTTTCGGTTTGAAAAGGGTGTAAATAAATTTGAGGTGTGAAAAGGGGTGCAAAAATTGTAGGTGTGAATTGGGTGGAAAATATTTTCGGTTGAAAAGGGTGTAAATAAATTTGAGGTGTCAAAAGCGGGTGTAAAAATTGTAGGTGTGAATTGGGTGGAAAAATATTTGAGGTGTGAAAAGGGTGTAAAAATATTTTGGTATGAAAAGGGTGTAAATAAATTTTCGGTGTGAAAAGGGTGTCAATAAATTTGAGGTGTGAAAAGGGGGTGCAAAAATTGTAGGTGTGAATTGGGTGGCAAAATATTTTCGGTTTGAAAAGGGTGTAATAAATTTGAGGTGTGAAAAGGGGGTGCAAAAATTGTAGGTGTGAATTGGGTGGAAAATATTTTCGGTTGAAAAGGGTGTAAATAAATTTGAGGTGTCAAAAGCGGGTGTAAAAATTGTAGGTGTGAATTGGGTGGAAAAATATTTGGTTGAAAAGGGTGTAAAAATTTTTGGTATGAAAAGGGTGTAAATAAATTTTCGGTGTGAAAAGGGTGTCAATAAATTTGAGGTGTAAAAGGGGTGCAAAAATTGTAGGTGTGAATTGGGTGGCAAAATATTTTCGGTTTGAAAAGGGTGTAAATAAATTTGAGGTGTGAAAAGGGGGTGCAAAAATTGTAGGTGTGAATTGGGTGGAAAATATTTTCGGTATGAAAAGGGTGTAAATAAATTTGAGGTGTCAAAAGCGGGTGTAAAAAATTGTAGGTGTGAATTGGGTGGAAAAATATTTGGTGTGAAAAGGGTGTAAAAATATTTTGGTATGAAAAGGGTGTAAAAATTTTCGGTGTGAATTGGGTGGCAAAATATTTTCGGTTGAAAAGGGTGTAATAAATTTGAGGTGTGAAAAGGGGTGTAAAAAATTGTAGGTGTGAATTGGGTGGAAAATATTTTCGGTTTGAAAAGGGTGTAAATAAATTTGAGGTGTCAAAAGCGGGTGTAAAAATTGTAGGTGTGAATTGGGTGGAAAAATATTTGGGTGTGAAAAGGGTGTAAAAATATTTTGGTATGAAAAGGGTGTAAATAAATTTTGGTGTGAAAGGGTGTCAATAAATTTTCGGTGTGAAAAGGGTGTCAATAAATTTGAGGTGTGAAAAGGGGGTGTAAAAATTGTAGGTGTGAATTGGGTGGCAAAATATTTTCGGTTTGAAAAGGGTGTAAATAAATTTGAGGTGTGAAAAGGGGTGCAAAAATTGTAGGTGTGAATTGGGTGGAAAAATATTTTCGATTTGAAAAGGGTGTAAATAAATTTGAGGTGTCAAAAGCGGGTGTAAAAAATTGTAGGTGTGAATTGGGTGGAAAAATATTTGAGGTGTGAAAAGGGTGTAAAAATATTTTGGTATGAAAAGGGTGTAAATAAATTTTCGGTGTGAAAAGGGTGTCAAAATTTTCGTGTGAAAAGGGTGTAATAAATTTGAGGTGTGAAAAGGGGGTGCAAAAATTGTAGGTGTGAATTGGGTGGCAAAATATTTTCGGTTTGAAAAGGGTGTAAATAAATTTGAGGTGTGAAAAGGGGTGTAAAAATTGTAGGTGTGAATTGGGTGGAAAAATATTTTCGGTTGAAAAGGGTGTAAATAAATTTGAGTGTCAAAAGCGGGTGTAAAAAATTGTAGGTGTGAATTGGGTGGAAAAATATTTGAGGTGTGAAAAGGGTGTAAAAATATTTGGTATGAAAAGGGTGTAAATATTTTCGGTGTGAAAAGGGTGTCAATAAATTTGAGGTGTGAAAAGGGGGTGCAAAAATTGTAGGTGTGAATTGGGTGGAAATATTTTCGGTTTGAAAAGGGTGTAAATTTGAGGTGTGAAAAGGGGGTGCAAAATTGTAGGTGTGAATTGGGTGGAAAAATATTTTCGGTGAAAAGGGTGTAAAAAATTTGAGGTGTCAAAGCGGGTGTAAAAATTGTAGGTGAATTGGGTGGAAAAATATTTCGGTTGAAAAGGGTGTAAAAATATTTGGTATGAAAAGGGTGTAATAAATTTTCGGTGTGAAAAGGGTGTCAATAAATTTGAGGTGTGAAAAGGGGGTGCAAATTGTAGGTGTGAATTGGGTGGCAAAATATTTTCGGTTTGAAAAGGGTGTAAATAAATTTGAGGTGTGAAAAGGGGTGCAAAAATTGTAGGTGTGAATTGGGTGGAAAAATATTTTCGTTAAAAGGGTGTAAATAAATTTGAGGTGTCAAAAGCGGGTGTAAAAAATTGTAGGTGTGAATTGGGTGGAAAATATTTGGTGTGAAAAGGGTGTAAAAATATTTTCGGTATGAAAGGGTGTAAATAAATTTTCGGTGTGAAAAGGGTGGCAAAATATTTCGGTGTGAAAAGGGTGTAAATAAATTTGAGGTGTGAAAAGGGGTGTAAAAATTGTAGGTGTGAATTGGGTGGCAAAATATTTTCGGTTTGAAAAGGGTGTAAATAAATTTGAGGTGTCAAAAGCGGGTGTAAAAATTGTAGGTGTGAATTGGGTGGAAAATATTTGAGGTTGAAAAGGGTGTAAAAAT
>NW_021011039.1:0-34958 GCF_004118075.2 Vigna unguiculata
TCCATAATCTTTTTCTTTACTTCCTTTTCTTTTCTTCAATTTCCCTTCCTTCTGCAGTTATATTTTCTTTTTCTATTTTCTCTTTTTCTATTTTCTCCTTCAACGTATGTTGATCTTCTTGGCTTGTCTTGGTGTCATAAATTTCAACTTCATTTCATGTCCCTCATGCCTCAAATAAAGGGAACGTTCATCAAGATTGACCGTTTTAAAATGAAGCCATGCCCATCTCAAAAGAAGATGACAAGAGTTCGTGGGAGCAATATCACATAATACTTCTTTCACACATTGTCATGTACTGAATTTGATCCTTGCTTGATTTGGATGAAAGCTTGTTGGTAACTTGAGTTCTCCACCAATCTTTGGCTTACAACATTGTTGTCGCTTTCGTAAACGAATGCAACTGAACATGGGTGGCCTTCGATTAAACACCTTGTTCTCTACTACCTTTTCCATAATCTTTTTCTTTACTTCCTTTTCTTTTTCTTCAATTTCCCTTCCTTCTGCAGTTTATATTTCTTCTTTTCTATTCTTTCTTTTTCTATTTTCTCCTTCAACGTATGTTGATCCTTCTTGGCTTGTCTTGGTGTCATAAATTTCAACTTCATTTCATGTCCCTCATGCCTCAAATAAAGGGAACGTTCATCAAGATTGACCGTTTTAAAATGAAGCCATGCCCATCTCAAAAGAAGATGACAAGAGTTCGTGGGAGCAATATCACATAATACTTCTTTCACACATTGTCATGTACTGAATTTGATCCTTGCTTGATTTGGATGAAAGCTTGTTGGTAACTTGAGTTTCTCCACCAATCTTTGGCTTACAACATTGTTGTCGCTTTCGTAAACGAATGCAACTGAACATGGGTGGCCTTCGATTAAACACCTTGTTCTCTACTACCTTTTCCATAATCTTTTTCTTTACTTCCTTTTCTTTTTCTTCAATTTCCCTTCCTTCTGCAGTTTATATTTCTTCTTTTTCTATTCTTTCTTTTTCTATTTTCTCCTTCAACGTATGTTGATCCTTCTTGGCTTGTCTTGGTGTCATAAATTTCAACTTCATTTCATGTCCCTCATGCCTCAAATAAAGGGAACGTTCATCAAGATTGACCGTTTTAAAATGAAGCCATGCCCATCTCAAAAGAAGATGACAAGAGTTCGTGGGAGCAATATCACATAATACTTCTTTCACACATTGTCATGTACTGAATTTGATCCTTGCTTGATTTGGATGAAAGCTTGTTGGTAACTTGAGTTTCTCCACCAATCTTTGGCTTACAACATTGTTGTCGCTTTCGTAAACGAATGCAACTGAACATGGGTGGCCTTCGATTAAACACCTTGTTCTCTACTACCTTTTCCATAATCTTTTTCTTTACTTCCTTTTCTTTTTCTTCAATTTCCCTTCCTTCTGCAGTTTATATTTCTTCTTTTCTATTCTTTCTTTTTCTATTTTCTCCTTCAACGTATGTTGATCCTTCTTGGCTTGTCTTGGTGTCATAAATTTCAACTTCATTTCATGTCCCTCATGCCTCAAATAAAGGGAACGTTCATCAAGATTGACCGTTTTAAAATGAAGCCATGCCCATCTCAAAAGAAGATGACAAGAGTTCGTGGGAGCAATATCACATAATACTTCTTTCACACATTGTCATGTACTGAATTTGATCCTTGCTTGATTTGGATGAAAGCTTGTTGGTAACTTGAGTTTCTCCACCAATCTTTGGCTTACAACATTGTTGTCGCTTTCGTAAACGAATGCAACTGAACATGGGTGGCCTTCGATTAAACACCTTGTTCTCTACTACCTTTTCCATAATCTTTTTCTTTACTTCCTTTTCTTTTTCTTCAATTTCCCTTCCTTCTGCAGTTTATATTTCTTCTTTTTCTATTCTTTCTTTTCTATTTTCTCCTTCAACGTATGTTGATCCTTCTTGGCTTGTCTTGGTGTCATAAATTTCAACTTCATTTCATGTCCCTCATGCCTCAAATAAAGGGAACGTTCATCAAGATTGACCGTTTTAAAATGAAGCCATGCCCATCTCAAAAGAAGATGACAAGAGTTCGTGGGAGCAATATCACATAATACTTCTTTCACACATTGTCATGTACTGAATTTGATCCTTGCTTGATTTGGATGAAAGCTTGTTGGTAACTTGAGTTTCTCCACCAATCTTTGGCTTACAACATTGTTGTCGCTTTCGTAAACGAATGCAACTGAACATGGGTGGCCTTCGATTAAACACCTTGTTCTCTACTACCTTTTCCATAATCTTTTTCTTTACTTCCTTTTCTTTTTCTTCAATTTCCCTTCCTTCTGCAGTTTATATTTCTTCTTTTTCTATTCTTTCTTTTTCTATTTTCTCCTTCAACGTATGTTGATCCTTCTTGGCTTGTCTTGGTGTCATAAATTTCAACTTCATTTCATGTCCCTCATGCCTCAAATAAAGGGAACGTTCATCAAGATTGACCGTTTTAAAATGAAGCCATGCCCATCTCAAAAGAAGATGACAAGAGTTCGTGGGAGCAATATCACATAATACTTCTTTCACACATTGTCATGTACTGAATTTGATCCTTGCTTGATTTGGATGAAAGCTTGTTGGTAACTTGAGTTTCTCCACCAATCTTTGGCTTACAACATTGTTGTCGCTTTCGTAAACGAATGCAACTGAACATGGGTGGCCTTCGATTAAACCGTTGTTCTCTACTACCTTTTCCATAATCTTTTTCTTTACTTCCTTTTCTTTTTCTTCAATTTCCCTTCCTTCTGCAGTTTATATTTCTTCTTTTTCTATTCTTTCTTTTTCTATTTTCTCCTTCAACGTATGTTGATCCTTCTTGGCTTGTCTTGGTGTCATAAATTTCAACTTCATTTCATGTCCCTCATGCCTCAAATAAAGGGAACGTTCATCAAGATTGACCGTTTTAAAATGAAGCCATGCCCATCTCAAAAGAAGATGACAAGAGTTCGTGGGAGCAATATCACATAATACTTCTTTCACACATTGTCATGTACTGAATTTGATCCTTGCTTGATTTGGATGAAAGCTTGTTGGTAACTTGAGTTTCTCCACCAATCTTTGGCTTACAACATTGTTGTCGCTTTCGTAAACGAATGCAACTGAACATGGGTGGCCTTCGATTAAACACGTTGTTCTCTACTACCTTTTCCATAATCTTTTTCTTTACTTCCTTTTCTTTTTCTTCAATTTCCCTTCCTTCTGCAGTTTATATTTCTTCTTTTTCTATTCTTTCTTTTTCTATTTTCTCCTTCAACGTATGTTGATCCTTCTTGGCTTGTCTTGGTGTCATAAATTTCAACTTCATTTCATGTCCCTCATGCCTCAAATAAAGGGAACGTTCATCAAGATTGACCGTTTTAAAATGAAGCCATGCCCATCTCAAAAGAAGATGACAAGAGTTCGTGGGAGCAATATCACATAATACTTCTTTCACACATTGTCATGTACTGAATTTGATCCTTGCTTGATTTGGATGAAAGCTTGTTGGTAACTTGAGTTTCTCCACCAATCTTTGGCTTACAACATTGTTGTCGCTTTCGTAAACGAATGCAACTGAACATGGGTGGCCTTCGATTAAACACCTTGTTCTCTACTACCTTTTCCATAATCTTTTTCTTTACTTCCTTTTCTTTTTCTTCAATTTCCCTTCCTTCTGCAGTTTATATTTCTTTTTTCTATTCTTTCTTTTTCTATTTTCTCCTTCAACGTATGTTGATCCTTCTTGGCTTGTCTTGGTGTCATAAATTTCAACTTCATTTCATGTCCCTCATGCCTCAAATAAAGGGAACGTTCATCAAGATTGACCGTTTTAAAATGAAGCCATGCCCATCTCAAAAGAAGATGACAAGAGTTCGTGGGAGCAATATCACATAATACTTCTTTCACACATTGTCATGTACTGAATTTGATCCTTGCTTGATTTGGATGAAAGCTTGTTGGTAACTTGAGTTTCTCCACCAATCTTTGGCTTACAACATTGTTGTCGCTTTCGTAAACGAATGCAACTGAACATGGGTGGCCTTCGATTAAACACGTTGTTCTCTACTACCTTTTCCATAATCTTTTTCTTTACTTCCTTTTCTTTTTCTTCAATTTCCCTTCCTTCTGCAGTTTATATTTCTTCTTTTTCTATTCTTTCTTTTTCTATTTTCTCCTTCAACGTATGTTGATCCTTCTTGGCTTGTCTTGGTGTCATAAATTTCAACTTCATTTCATGTCCCTCATGCCTCAAATAAAGGGAACGTTCATCAAGATTGACCGTTTTAAAATGAAGCCATGCCCATCTCAAAAGAAGATGACAAGAGTTCGTGGGAGCAATATCACATAATACTTCTTTCACACATTGTCATGTACTGAATTTGATCCTTGCTTGATTTGGATGAAAGCTTGTTGGTAACTTGAGTTTCTCCACCAATCTTTGGCTTACAACATTGTTGTCGCTTTCGTAAACGAATGCAACTGAACATGGGTGGCCTTCGATTAAACACCTTGTTCTCTACTACCTTTTCCATAATCTTTTTCTTTACTTCCTTTTCTTTTTCTTCAATTTCCCTTCCTTCTGCAGTTTATATTTCTTCTTTTTCTATTCTTTCTTTTTCTATTTTCTCCTTCAACGTATGTTGATCCTTCTTGGCTTGTCTTGGTGTCATAAATTTCAACTTCATTTCATGTCCCTCATGCCTCAAATAAAGGGAACGTTCATCAAGATTGACCGTTTTAAAATGAAGCCATGCCCATCTCAAAAGAAGATGACAAGAGTTCGTGGGAGCAATATCACATAATACTTCTTTCACACATTGTCATGTACTGAATTTGATCCTTGCTTGATTTGGATGAAAGCTTGTTGGTAACTTGAGTTTCTCCACCAATCTTTGGCTTACAACATTGTTGTCGCTTTCGTAAACGAATGCAACTGAACATGGGTGGCCTTCGATTAAACACTTGTTCTCTACTACCTTTTCCATAATCTTTTCTTTACTTCCTTTTCTTTTTCTTCAATTTCCCTTCCTTCTGCAGTTTATATTTCTTCTTTTTCTATTCTTTCTTTTTCTATTTTCTCCTTCAACGTATGTTGATCCTTCTTGGCTTGTCTTGGTGTCATAAATTTCAACTTCATTTCATGTCCCTCATGCCTCAAATAAAGGGAACGTTCATCAAGATTGACCGTTTTAAAATGAAGCCATGCCCATCTCAAAAGAAGATGACAAGAGTTCGTGGGAGCAATATCACATAATACTTCTTTCACACATTGTCATGTACTGAATTTGATCCTTGCTTGATTTGGATGAAAGCTTGTTGGTAACTTGAGTTTCTCCACCAATCTTTGGCTTACAACATTGTTGTCGCTTTCGTAAACGAATGCAACTGAACATGGGTGGCCTTCGATTAAACACTTGTTCTCTACTACCTTTTCCATAATCTTTTTCTTTACTTCCTTTTCTTTTTCTTCAATTTCCCTTCCTTCTGCAGTTTATATTTCTTCTTTTTCTATTCTTTCTTTTTCTATTTTCTCCTTCAACGTATGTTGATCCTTCTTGGCTTGTCTTGGTGTCATAAATTTCAACTTCATTTCATGTCCCTCATGCCTCAAATAAAGGGAACGTTCATCAAGATTGACCGTTTTAAAATGAAGCCATGCCCATCTCAAAAGAAGATGACAAGAGTTCGTGGGAGCAATATCACATAATACTTCTTTCACACATTGTCATGTACTGAATTTGATCCTTGCTTGATTTGGATGAAAGCTTGTTGGTAACTTGAGTTTCTCCACCAATCTTTGGCTTACAACATTGTTGTCGCTTTCGTAAACGAATGCAACTGAACATGGGTGGCCTTCGATTAAACACCTTGTTCTCTACTACCTTTTCCATAATCTTTTTCTTTACTTCCTTTTCTTTTTCTTCAATTTCCCTTCCTTCTGCAGTTTATATTTCTTCTTTTTCTATTCTTTCTTTTTCTATTTTCTCCTTCAACGTATGTTGATCCTTCTTGGCTTGTCTTGGTGTCATAAATTTCAACTTCATTTCATGTCCCTCATGCCTCAAATAAAGGGAACGTTCATCAAGATTGACCGTTTTAAAATGAAGCCATGCCCATCTCAAAAGAAGATGACAAGAGTTCGTGGGAGCAATATCACATAATACTTCTTTCACACATTGTCATGTACTGAATTTGATCCTTGCTTGATTTGGATGAAAGCTTGTTGGTAACTTGAGTTTCTCCACCAATCTTTGGCTTACAACATTGTTGTCGCTTTCGTAAACGAATGCAACTGAACATGGGTGGCCTTCGATTAAACACCTTGTTCTCTACTACCTTTTCCATAATCTTTTTCTTTACTTCCTTTTCTTTTTCTTCAATTTCCCTTCCTTCTGCAGTTTATATTTCTTCTTTTCTATTCTTTCTTTTTCTATTTTCTCCTTCAACGTATGTTGATCCTTCTTGGCTTGTCTTGGTGTCATAAATTTCAACTTCATTTCATGTCCCTCATGCCTCAAATAAAGGGAACGTTCATCAAGATTGACCGTTTTAAAATGAAGCCATGCCCATCTCAAAAGAAGATGACAAGAGTTCGTGGGAGCAATATCACATAATACTTCTTTCACACATTGTCATGTACTGAATTTGATCCTTGCTTGATTTGGATGAAAGCTTGTTGGTAACTTGAGTTTCTCCACCAATCTTTGGCTTACAACATTGTTGTCGCTTTCGTAAACGAATGCAACTGAACATGGGTGGCCTTCGATTAAACACCTTGTTCTCTACTACCTTTTCCATAATCTTTTTCTTTACTTCCTTTTCTTTTTCTTCAATTTCCCTTCCTTCTGCAGTTTATATTTCTTCTTTTTCTATTCTTTCTTTTTCTATTTTCTCCTTCAACGTATGTTGATCCTTCTTGGCTTGTCTTGGTGTCATAAATTTCAACTTCATTTCATGTCCCTCATGCCTCAAATAAAGGGAACGTTCATCAAGATTGACCGTTTTAAAATGAAGCCATGCCCATCTCAAAAGAAGATGACAAGAGTTCGTGGGAGCAATATCACATAATACTTCTTTCACACATTGTCATGTACTGAATTTGATCCTTGCTTGATTTGGATGAAAGCTTGTTGGTAACTTGAGTTTCTCCACCAATCTTTGGCTTACAACATTGTTGTCGCTTTCGTAAACGAATGCAACTGAACATGGGTGGCCTTCGATTAAACACGTTGTTCTCTACTACCTTTTCCATAATCTTTTTCTTTACTTCCTTTTCTTTTTCTTCAATTTCCCTTCCTTCTGCAGTTTATATTTCTTCTTTTTCTATTCTTTCTTTTTCTATTTTCTCCTTCAACGTATGTTGATCCTTCTTGGCTTGTCTTGGTGTCATAAATTTCAACTTCATTTCATGTCCCTCATGCCTCAAATAAAGGGAACGTTCATCAAGATTGACCGTTTTAAAATGAAGCCATGCCCATCTCAAAAGAAGATGACAAGAGTTCGTGGGAGCAATATCACATAATACTTCTTTCACACATTGTCATGTACTGAATTTGATCCTTGCTTGATTTGGATGAAAGCTTGTTGGTAACTTGAGTTTCTCCACCAATCTTTGGCTTACAACATTGTTGTCGCTTTCGTAAACGAATGCAACTGAACATGGGTGGCCTTCGATTAAACACTTGTTCTCTACTACCTTTTCCATAATCTTTTTCTTTACTTCCTTTTCTTTTTCTTCAATTTCCCTTCCTTCTGCAGTTTATATTTCTTCTTTTTCTATTCTTTCTTTTTCTATTTTCTCCTTCAACGTATGTTGATCCTTCTTGGCTTGTCTTGGTGTCATAAATTTCAACTTCATTTCATGTCCCTCATGCCTCAAATAAAGGGAACGTTCATCAAGATTGACCGTTTTAAAATGAAGCCATGCCCATCTCAAAAGAAGATGACAAGAGTTCGTGGGAGCAATATCACATAATACTTCTTTCACACATTGTCATGTACTGAATTTGATCCTTGCTTGATTTGGATGAAAGCTTGTTGGTAACTTGAGTTTCTCCACCAATCTTTGGCTTACAACATTGTTGTCGCTTTCGTAAACGAATGCAACTGAACATGGGTGGCCTTCGATTAAACACCTTGTTCTCTACTACCTTTTCCATAATCTTTTTCTTTACTTCCTTTTCTTTTTCTTCAATTTCCCTTCCTTCTGCAGTTTATATTTCTTCTTTTCTATTCTTTCTTTTTCTATTTTCTCCTTCAACGTATGTTGATCCTTCTTGGCTTGTCTTGGTGTCATAAATTTCAACTTCATTTCATGTCCCTCATGCCTCAAATAAAGGGAACGTTCATCAAGATTGACCGTTTTAAAATGAAGCCATGCCCATCTCAAAAGAAGATGACAAGAGTTCGTGGGAGCAATATCACATAATACTTCTTTCACACATTGTCATGTACTGAATTTGATCCTTGCTTGATTTGGATGAAAGCTTGTTGGTAACTTGAGTTTCTCCACCAATCTTTGGCTTACAACATTGTTGTCGCTTTCGTAAACGAATGCAACTGAACATGGGTGGCCTTCGATTAAACACGTTGTTCTCTACTACCTTTTCCATAATCTTTTTCTTTACTTCCTTTTCTTTTTCTTCAATTTCCCTTCCTTCTGCAGTTTATATTTCTTCTTTTTCTATTCTTTCTTTTTCTATTTTCTCCTTCAACGTATGTTGATCCTTCTTGGCTTGTCTTGGTGTCATAAATTTCAACTTCATTTCATGTCCCTCATGCCTCAAATAAAGGGAACGTTCATCAAGATTGACCGTTTTAAAATGAAGCCATGCCCATCTCAAAAGAAGATGACAAGAGTTCGTGGGAGCAATATCACATAATACTTCTTTCACACATTGTCATGTACTGAATTTGATCCTTGCTTGATTTGGATGAAAGCTTGTTGGTAACTTGAGTTTCTCCACCAATCTTTGGCTTACAACATTGTTGTCGCTTTCGTAAACGAATGCAACTGAACATGGGTGGCCTTCGATTAAACACCTTGTTCTCTACTACCTTTTCCATAATCTTTTTCTTTACTTCCTTTTCTTTTTCTTCAATTTCCCTTCCTTCTGCAGTTTATATTTCTTCTTTTTCTATTCTTTCTTTTTCTATTTTCTCCTTCAACGTATGTTGATCCTTCTTGGCTTGTCTTGGTGTCATAAATTTCAACTTCATTTCATGTCCCTCATGCCTCAAATAAAGGGAACGTTCATCAAGATTGACCGTTTTAAAATGAAGCCATGCCCATCTCAAAAGAAGATGACAAGAGTTCGTGGGAGCAATATCACATAATACTTCTTTCACACATTGTCATGTACTGAATTTGATCCTTGCTTGATTTGGATGAAAGCTTGTTGGTAACTTGAGTTTCTCCACCAATCTTTGGCTTACAACATTGTTGTCGCTTTCGTAAACGAATGCAACTGAACATGGGTGGCCTTCGATTAAACACCTTGTTCTCTACTACCTTTTCCATAATCTTTTTCTTTACTTCCTTTTCTTTTTCTTCAATTTCCCTTCCTTCTGCAGTTTATATTTCTTCTTTTTCTATTCTTTCTTTTTCTATTTTCTCCTTCAACGTATGTTGATCCTTCTTGGCTTGTCTTGGTGTCATAAATTTCAACTTCATTTCATGTCCCTCATGCCTCAAATAAAGGGAACGTTCATCAAGATTGACCGTTTTAAAATGAAGCCATGCCCATCTCAAAAGAAGATGACAAGAGTTCGTGGGAGCAATATCACATAATACTTCTTTCACACATTGTCATGTACTGAATTTGATCCTTGCTTGATTTGGATGAAAGCTTGTTGGTAACTTGAGTTTCTCCACCAATCTTTGGCTTACAACATTGTTGTCGCTTTCGTAAACGAATGCAACTGAACATGGGTGGCCTTCGATTAAACACCTTGTTCTCTACTACCTTTTCCATAATCTTTTTCTTTACTTCCTTTTCTTTTTCTTCAATTTCCCTTCCTTCTGCAGTTTATATTTCTTCTTTTTCTATTCTTTCTTTTCTATTTTCTCCTTCAACGTATGTTGATCCTTCTTGGCTTGTCTTGGTGTCATAAATTTCAACTTCATTTCATGTCCCTCATGCCTCAAATAAAGGGAACGTTCATCAAGATTGACCGTTTTAAAATGAAGCCATGCCCATCTCAAAAGAAGATGACAAGAGTTCGTGGGAGCAATATCACATAATACTTCTTTCACACATTGTCATGTACTGAATTTGATCCTTGCTTGATTTGGATGAAAGCTTGTTGGTAACTTGAGTTTCTCCACCAATCTTTGGCTTACAACATTGTTGTCGCTTTCGTAAACGAATGCAACTGAACATGGGTGGCCTTCGATTAAACACGTTGTTCTCTACTACCTTTTCCATAATCTTTTTCTTTACTTCCTTTTCTTTTTCTTCAATTTCCCTTCCTTCTGCAGTTTATATTTCTTCTTTTTCTATTCTTTCTTTTTCTATTTTCTCCTTCAACGTATGTTGATCCTTCTTGGCTTGTCTTGGTGTCATAAATTTCAACTTCATTTCATGTCCCTCATGCCTCAAATAAAGGGAACGTTCATCAAGATTGACCGTTTTAAAATGAAGCCATGCCCATCTCAAAAGAAGATGACAAGAGTTCGTGGGAGCAATATCACATAATACTTCTTTCACACATTGTCATGTACTGAATTTGATCCTTGCTTGATTTGGATGAAAGCTTGTTGGTAACTTGAGTTTCTCCACCAATCTTTGGCTTACAACATTGTTGTCGCTTTCGTAAACGAATGCAACTGAACATGGGTGGCCTTCGATTAAACACCTTGTTCTCTACTACCTTTTCCATAATCTTTTTCTTTACTTCCTTTTCTTTTTCTTCAATTTCCCTTCCTTCTGCAGTTTATATTTCTTCTTTTTCTATTCTTTCTTTTTCTATTTTCTCCTTCAACGTATGTTGATCCTTCTTGGCTTGTCTTGGTGTCATAAATTTCAACTTCATTCATGTCCCTCATGCCTCAAATAAAGGGAACGTTCATCAAGATTGACCGTTTTAAAATGAAGCCATGCCCATCTCAAAAGAAGATGACAAGAGTTCGTGGGAGCAATATCACATAATACTTCTTTCACACATTGTCATGTACTGAATTTGATCCTTGCTTGATTTGGATGAAAGCTTGTTGGTAACTTGAGTTTCTCCACCAATCTTTGGCTTACAACATTGTTGTCGCTTTCGTAAACGAATGCAACTGAACATGGGTGGCCTTCGATTAAACACCTTGTTCTCTACTACCTTTTCCATAATCTTTTTCTTTACTTCCTTTTCTTTTTCTTCAATTTCCCTTCCTTCTGCAGTTTATATTTCTTCTTTTTCTATTCTTTCTTTTTCTATTTTCTCCTTCAACGTATGTTGATCCTTCTTGGCTTGTCTTGGTGTCATAAATTTCAACTTCATTTCATGTCCCTCATGCCTCAAATAAAGGGAACGTTCATCAAGATTGACCGTTTTAAAATGAAGCCATGCCCATCTCAAAAGAAGATGACAAGAGTTCGTGGGAGCAATATCACATAATACTTCTTTCACACATTGTCATGTACTGAATTTGATCCTTGCTTGATTTGGATGAAAGCTTGTTGGTAACTTGAGTTTCTCCACCAATCTTTGGCTTACAACATTGTTGTCGCTTTCGTAAACGAATGCAACTGAACATGGGTGGCCTTCGATTAAACACCTTGTTCTCTACTACTTTTCCATAATCTTTTTCTTTCTTTTTTTTTCTTCAATTTCCTTCCTTCTGCAGTTTATTTTTCTTTTTTTTCTTTTTTTTTTTTCCTTCAGTATTTGATCCTTCTTGCTTGTCTTGGTGTCATAATTTCAACTTCATTCATGTCCTCATGCCTCAAATAAAGGAACGTTCATCAGATTGACGTTTAAATGAAGCCATGATCTCAATTCACATAATACTTCTTTCACACATTGTCATGTACTGAATTGATCCTTGCTTGATTGGATGAAGCTTGTTGTACTTGAGTTTCTCCAATCTTTGCTTACAACATTGTTGTCGCTTCGTAAACGAATGAACTGAACATGGTGCTTCGATTAAACCTTTTCTCTACTTTTCCATAATCTTTTTTTTCTTTTTTTTTCTTCATTTCCCTTCCTTCTGCAGTTTATATTTCTTCTTTTTCTTTCTTTTTCTATTTTCTCCTTCAACGTATGTTGATCCTTCTTGGCTTGTCTTGGTGTCATAAATTTCAACTTCATTTCATGTCCCTCATGCCTCAAATAAAGGGAACGTTCATCAAGATTGACCGTTTTAAAATGAAGCCATGCCCATCTCAAAAGAAGATGACAAGAGTTCGTGGGAGCAATATCACATAATACTTCTTTCACACATTGTCATGTACTGAATTTGATCCTTGCTTGATTTGGATGAAAGCTTGTTGGTAACTTGAGTTTCTCCACCAATCTTTGGCTTACAACATTGTTGTCGCTTTCGTAAACGAATGCAACTGAACATGGGTGGCCTTCGATTAAACACCTTGTTCTCTACTACCTTTTCCATAATCTTTTTCTTTACTTCCTTTTCTTTTTCTTCAATTTCCCTTCCTTCTGCAGTTTATATTTCTTCTTTTTCTATTCTTTCTTTTTCTATTTTCTCCTTCAACGTATGTTGATCCTTCTTGGCTTGTCTTGGTGTCATAAATTTCAACTTCATTTCATGTCCCTCATGCCTCAAATAAAGGGAACGTTCATCAAGATTGACCGTTTTAAAATGAAGCCATGCCCATCTCAAAAGAAGATGACAAGAGTTCGTGGGAGCAATATCACATAATACTTCTTTCACACATTGTCATGTACTGAATTTGATCCTTGCTTGATTTGGATGAAAGCTTGTTGGTAACTTGAGTTTCTCCACCAATCTTTGGCTTACAACATTGTTGTCGCTTTCGTAAACGAATGCAACTGAACATGGGTGGCCTTCGATTAAACACCTTGTTCTCTACTACCTTTTCCATAATCTTTTTCTTTACTTCCTTTTCTTTTTCTTCAATTTCCCTTCCTTCTGCAGTTTATATTTCTTCTTTTTCTATTCTTTCTTTTTCTATTTTCTCCTTCAACGTATGTTGATCCTTCTTGGCTTGTCTTGGTGTCATAAATTTCAACTTCATTCATGTCCCTCATGCCTCAAATAAAGGGAACGTTCATCAAGATTGACCGTTTTAAAATGAAGCCATGCCCATCTCAAAAGAAGATGACAAGAGTTCGTGGGAGCAATATCACATAATACTTCTTTCACACATTGTCATGTACTGAATTTGATCCTTGCTTGATTTGGATGAAAGCTTGTTGGTAACTTGAGTTTCTCCACCAATCTTTGGCTTACAACATTGTTGTCGCTTTCGTAAACGAATGCAACTGAACATGGGTGGCCTTCGATTAAACACCTTGTTCTCTACTACCTTTTCCATAATCTTTTTCTTTACTTCCTTTTCTTTTTCTTCAATTTCCCTTCCTTCTGCAGTTTATATTTCTTCTTTTTCTATTCTTTCTTTTTCTATTTTCTCCTTCAACGTATGTTGATCCTTCTTGGCTTGTCTTGGTGTCATAAATTTCAACTTCATCTCATGTCCCTCATGCCTCAAATAAAGGGAACGTTCATCAAGATTGACCGTTTTAAAATGAAGCCATGCCCATCTCAAAAGAAGATGACAAGAGTTCGTGGGAGCAATATCACATAATACTTCTTTCACACATTGTCATGTACTGAATTTGATCCTTGCTTGATTTGGATGAAAGCTTGTTGGTAACTTGAGTTTCTCCACCAATCTTTGGCTTACAACATTGTTGTCGCTTTCGTAAACGAATGCAACTGAACATGGGTGGCCTTCGATTAAACACCTTGTTCTCTACTACCTTTTCCATAATCTTTTTCTTTACTTCCTTTTCTTTTTCTTCAATTTCCCTTCCTTCTGCAGTTTATATTTCTTCTTTTTCTATTCTTTCTTTTTCTATTTTCTCCTTCAACGTATGTTGATCCTTCTTGGCTTGTCTTGGTGTCATAAATTTCAACTTCATTCATGTCCCTCATGCCTCAAATAAAGGGAACGTTCATCAAGATTGACCGTTTTAAAATGAAGCCATGCCCATCTCAAAAGAAGATGACAAGAGTTCGTGGGAGCAATTCACATAATACTTCTTTCACACATTGTCATGTACTGAATTTGATCCTTGCTTGATTTGGATGAAAGCTTGTTGGTAACTTGAGTTTCTCCACCAATCTTTGGCTTACAACATTGTTGTCGCTTTCGTAAACGAATGCAACTGAACATGGGTGGCCTTCGATTAAACACCTTGTTCTCTACTACCTTTTCCATAATCTTTTTCTTTACTTCCTTTTCTTTTTCTTCAATTTCCCTTCCTTCTGCAGTTTATATTTCTTCTTTTTCTATTCTTTCTTTTTCTATTTTCTCCTTCAACGTATGTTGATCCTTCTTGGCTTGTCTTGGTGTCATAAATTTCAACTTCATCTCATGTCCCTCATGCCTCAAATAAAGGGAACGTTCATCAAGATTGACCGTTTTAAAATGAAGCCATGCCCATCTCAAAAGAAGATGACAAGAGTTCGTGGGAGCAATATCACATAATACTTCTTTCACACATTGTCATGTACTGAATTTGATCCTTGCTTGATTTGGATGAAAGCTTGTTGGTAACTTGAGTTTCTCCACCAATCTTTGGCTTACAACATTGTTGTCGCTTTCGTAAACGAATGCAACTGAACATGGGTGGCCTTCGATTAAACACGTTGTTCTCTACTACCTTTTCCATAATCTTTTTCTTTACTTCCTTTTCTTTTTCTTCAATTTCCCTTCCTTCTGCAGTTTATATTTCTTCTTTTTCTATTCTTTCTTTTTCTATTTTCTCCTTCAACGTATGTTGATCCTTCTTGGCTTGTCTTGGTGTCATAAATTTCAACTTCATCTCATGTCCCTCATGCCTCAAATAAAGGGAACGTTCATCAAGATTGACCGTTTTAAAATGAAGCCATGCCCATCTCAAAAGAAGATGACAAGAGTTCGTGGGAGCAATATCACATAATACTTCTTTCACACATTGTCATGTACTGAATTTGATCCTTGCTTGATTTGGATGAAAGCTTGTTGGTAACTTGAGTTTCTCCACCAATCTTTGGCTTACAACATTGTTGTCGCTTTCGTAAACGAATGCAACTGAACATGGGTGGCCTTCGATTAAACACCTTGTTCTCTACTACCTTTTCCATAATCTTTTTCTTTACTTCCTTTTCTTTTTCTTCAATTTCCCTTCCTTCTGCAGTTTATATTTCTTCTTTTCTATTTTTCTTTTCTATTTTCTCCTTCAACGTATGTTGATCCTTCTTGGCTTGTCTTGGTGTCATAAATTTCAACTTCATTCATGTCCCTCATGCCTCAAATAAAGGGAACGTTCATCAAGATTGACCGTTTTAAAATGAAGCCATGCCCATCTCAAAAGAAGATGACAAGAGTTCGTGGGAGCAATATCACATAATACTTCTTTCACACATTGTCATGTACTGAATTTGATCCTTGCTTGATTTGGATGAAAGCTTGTTGGTAACTTGAGTTTCTCCACCAATCTTTGGCTTACAACATTGTTGTCGCTTTCGTAAACGAATGCAACTGAACATGGGTGGCCTTCGATTAAACACGTTGTTCTCTACTACCTTTTCCATAATCTTTTTCTTTACTTCCTTTTCTTTTTCTTCAATTTCCCTTCCTTCTGCAGTTTATATTTCTTCTTTTTCTATTTTTCTTTTTCTATTTTC
The DNA here is from genome assembly GCF_004118075.2 of Vigna unguiculata. Classification (NCBI taxonomy): domain Eukaryota; kingdom Viridiplantae; phylum Streptophyta; class Magnoliopsida; order Fabales; family Fabaceae; genus Vigna; species Vigna unguiculata. Next base: position 15,864 of record NW_021011039.1, read on the forward strand.
TCCTTCAACGTATGTTGATCCTTCTTGGCTTGTCTTGGTGTCATAAATTTCAACTTCATTTCATGTCCCTCATGCCTCAAATAAAGGGAACGTTCATCAAGATTGACCGTTTTAAAATGAAGCCATGCCCATCTCAAAAGAAGATGACAAGAGTTCGTGGGAGCAATATCACATAATACTTCTTTCACACATTGTCATGTACTGAATTTGATCCTTGCTTGATTTGGATGAAAGCTTGTTGGTAACTTGAGTTTCTCCACCAATCTTTGGCTTACAACATTGTTGTCGCTTTCGTAAACGAATGCAACTGAACATGGGTGGCCTTCGATTAAACACCTTGTTCTCTACTACCTTTTCCATAATCTTTTTCTTTACTTCCTTTTCTTTTTCTTCAATTTCCCTTCCTTCTGCAGTTTATATTTCTTCTTTTCTATTCTTTCTTTTTCTATTTTCTCCTTCAACGTATGTTGATCCTTCTTGGCTTGTCTTGGTGTCATAAATTTCAACTTCATCTCATGTCCCTCATGCCTCAAATAAAGGGAACGTTCATCAAGATTGACCGTTTTAAAATGAAGCCATGCCCATCTCAAAAGAAGATGACAAGAGTTCGTGGGAGCAATTCACATAATACTTCTTTCACACATTGTCATGTACTGAATTTGATCCTTGCTTGATTTGGATGAAAGCTTGTTGGTAACTTGAGTTTCTCCACCAATCTTTGGCTTACAACATTGTTGTCGCTTTCGTAAACGAATGCAACTGAACATGGTGGCCTTCGATTAAACACCTTGTTCTCTACTACCTTTTCCATAATCTTTTTCTTTACTTCCTTTTCTTTTTCTTCAATTTCCCTTCCTTCTGCAGTTTATATTTCTTCTTTTTCTATTCTTTCTTTTTCTATTTTCTCCTTCAACGTATGTTGATCCTTCTTGGCTTGTCTTGGTGTCATAAATTTCAACTTCATTTCATGTCCCTCATGCCTCAAATAAAGGAACGTTCATCAAGATTGACCGTTTAAAATGAAGCCATGCCCATCTCAAAAGAAGATGACAAGAGTTCGTGGGAGCAATATCACATAATACTTCTTTCACACATTGTCATGTACTGAATTTGATCCTTGCTTGATTTGGATGAAAGCTTGTTGGTAACTTGAGTTTCTCCACCAATCTTTGGCTTACAACATTGTTGTCGCTTTCGTAAACGAATGCAACTGAACATGGGTGGCCTTCGATTAAACACCTTGTTCTCTACTACCTTTTCCATAATCTTTTTCTTTACTTCCTTTTCTTTTTCTTCAATTTCCCTTCCTTCTGCAGTTTATATTTCTTCTTTTTCTTTTTCTATTTTCTCCTTCAACGTATGTTGATCCTTCTTGGCTTGTCTTGGTGTCATAAATTTCAACTTCATCTCATGTCCCTCATGCCTCAAATAAAGGGAACGTTCATCAAGATTGACCGTTTTAAAATGAAGCCATGCCCATCTCAAAAGAAGATGACAAGAGTTCGTGGGAGCAATATCACATAATACTTCTTTCACACATTGTCATGTACTGAATTTGATCCTTGCTTGATTTGGATGAAAGCTTGTTGGTAACTTGAGTTTCTCCACCAATCTTTGGCTTACAACATTGTTGTCGCTTTCGTAAACGAATGCAACTGAACATGGTGGCCTTCGATTAAACACCTTGTTCTCTACTACTTTTCCATAATCTTTTTCTTTACTTCCTTTTCTTTTTCTTCAATTTCCCTTCCTTCTGCAGTTTATATTTCTTCTATTTTTCTATTTTCTCCTTCAACGTATGTTGATCCTTCTTGGCTTGTCTTGGTGTCATAAATTTCAACTTCATCTCATGTCCCTCATGCCTCAAATAAAGGGAACGTTCATCAAGATTGACCGTTTAAAATGAAGCCATGCCCATCTCAAAAGAAGATGACAAGAGTTCGTGGGAGCAATTTCACATAATACTTCTTTCACACATTGTCATGTACTGAATTTGATCCTTGCTTGATTTGGATGAAAGCTTGTTGGTAACTTGAGTTTCTCCACCAATCTTTGGCTTACAACATTGTTGTCGCTTTCGTAAACGAATGCAACTGAACATGGGTGGCCTTCGATTAAACACCTTGTTCTCTACTACCTTTTCCATAATCTTTTCTTTACTTCCTTTTCTTTTTCTTCAATTTCCCTTCCTTCTGCAGTTTATATTTCTTCTTTTTCTATTCTTTCTTTTCTATTTTCTCCTTCAACGTATGTTGATCCTTCTTGGCTTGTCTTGGTGTCATAAATTTCAACTTCATCTCATGTCCCTCATGCCTCAAATAAAGGGAACGTTCATCAAGATTGACCGTTTTAAAATGAAGCCATGCCCATCTCAAAAGAAGATGACAAGAGTTCGTGGGAGCAATATCACATAATACTTCTTTCACACATTGTCATGTACTGAATTTGATCCTTGCTTGATTTGGATGAAAGCTTGTTGGTAACTTGAGTTTCTCCACCAATCTTTGGCTTACAACATTGTTGTCGCTTTCGTAAACGAATGCAACTGAACATGGTGGCCTTCGATTAAACACCTTGTTCTCTACTACCTTTTCCATAATCTTTTTCTTTACTTCTTTTCTTTTTCTTCAATTTCCCTTCCTTCTGCAGTTTATATTTCTTCTTTTTCTATTCTTTCTTTTTCTATTTTCTCCTTCAACGTATGTTGATCCTTCTTGGCTTGTCTTGGTGTCATAAATTTCAACTTCATCTCATGTCCCTCATGCCTCAAATAAAGGGAACGTTCATCAAGATTGACCGTTTTAAATGAAGCCATGCCCATCTCAAAAGAAGATGACAAGAGTTCGTGGGAGCAATATCACATAATACTTCTTTCACACATTGTCATGTACTGAATTTGATCCTTGCTTGATTTGGATGAAAGCTTGTTGGTAACTTGAGTTTCTCCACCAATCTTTGGCTTACAACATTGTTGTCGCTTTCGTAAACGAATGCAACTGAACATGGGTGGCCTTCGATTAAACACCTTGTTCTCTACTACCTTTTCCATAATCTTTTTCTTTACTTCCTTTTCTTTTTCTTCAATTTCCCTTCCTTCTGCAGTTTATATTTCTTCTTTTTCTATTCTTTCTTTTTATTTTCTCCTTCAACGTATGTTGATCCTTCTTGGCTTGTCTTGGTGTCATAAATTTCAACTTCATTTCATGTCCCTCATGCCTCAAATAAAGGAACGTTCATCAAGATTGACCGTTGTAAAATGAAGCAAGCCCATCTCAAAAGAAGATGACAAGGTTCGTGGGAGCAATATCACATAATACTTCTTTCACATATTGTCATGTACTGAATTTGATCCTTGCTTGATTTGGATGAAAGCTTGTTGGTAACTTGAGTTTCTCCACCAATCTTTGGCTTACAACATTGTTGTCGCTTTCGTAAACGAATGCAACTGAACATTGGTGGCCTTCGATTAAACACCTTGTTCTCTACTACTTTTTCCATAATCTTTTTCTTTACTTCCTTTTCTTTTTCCTCAATTTCCCTTCCTTCTGCAGTTTATATTTCTTTTTTTTCTATTTTCTCCTTCAACGTATGTTGATCCTTCTTGGCTTGTCTTGGTGTCATAAATTTCAACTTCATCTCATGTCCCTCATGCCTCAAATAAAGGGAACGTTCATCAAGATTGACCGTTTTAAAATGAAGCCATGCCCATCTCAAAAGAAGATGACAAGAGTTCGTGGAGCAATTTCACATAATACTTCTTTCACACATTGTCATGTAATGAATTGATCCTTGCTTGATTGGATGAAAGCTTGTTGTAACTGAGTTTCTCCACCAATCTTTGGCTTACAACATTGTTGTCGCTTTCGTAAACGAATGCAACTGAACATGGGTGGCCTTCGATTAAACACCTTTTCTCTACTTCCTTTTCCATCATCTTTTCTTTACTTCCTTTTCTTTTTCTTCAATTTCCCTTCCTTCTGCACTTTATATTTCTTCATTTTCTATTTTCTCCTTCAACGTATGTTGATCCTTCTTGGCTTGTCTTGGTGTCATAAATTTCAACTTCATCTCATGTCCCTCATGCCTCAAATAAAGGGAACGTTCATCAAGATTGACCGTTTCAAAATGAAGCCATGCCCATCTCAAAAGAAGATGAGAAGAGTTCGTGTGAGCAATTTCACATAATACTTCTTTCACACATTGTCATGTAATGAATTTGATCCTTGCTTGATTCGATGAAAGCTTGTTAGTAACTAGAGTTTCTCCACCAATCTTTGGCTTACAACATTGTTGTCGCTTTCGTAAACGAATGCAACTGAACATGGGTGGCCTTCGATTAAACACCTACTTTCTCTACTTCCTTTTCCATCATCTTTATCTTTACTTCCTTTTCTTTTTCTTCAATTTCCCTTCCTTCTGCAGTTTATATTTCTTCTTTTTCTATTCTTTCTTTTTCTATTTTCTCCTTCAACGTATGTTGATCCTTCTTGACTGGTCTTGGTGTCATAAATTTCAACTTCATCTCATGTCCCTCTTGCCTCAAATAAAGGGAACGTTCATCAAGATTGACCGTTTTAAAATGAAGCCATGCCCATCTCAAAAGAAGATGACAAGAGTTCGTGGGAGCAATATCACATAATACTACTAGGATTACCTATTCTCTAACCAGAGTCGAATTGTACATGATATCAACGCAATTCCAACATCAAACATTAATATTCCCAAAATCCCAATTTGTCAAACCCTAGTATATGCTCATATGATTTCATCCAATTTCACCGCTAATTCCACGAAATTCAAGGGTATATGATGTCTAACCAATCACAAACAATTAAAACATGATTTCCCCCTGGTCAGAATCTTCCTAGAACACGAAAACATCAAAATCGAACCAAAAATGATTCACGTAGCCTGGTAGGTGTTCATCACCGCCAGGCAGTTCATCAAAAAACCTAGAAACTGGGTTGATATGCTTGTGTCGCCTGGCGGCACAACGCTCACCGCCAGGCAGTTCCTCAAAGGAACCCAGAAAGCACTAAATTTTGGATGCGCCTGGCGGTTACCGCCAGGCGATTTCTGGAAATTTTCTAGAAACGCAATTATTCAACAGAAAAGGAAGATTCATGCATTTCATACTATATCTCATACAATGATTCAGGAAAATAAACATTAATTCTTGCCAAAACTAATTTTAGTAAAAAGAAAGTGTACTTTGGTTCTACCATGGTTTGAACCCAATACCGTGCTAATTCCAACTCAATACACAACCATTTAACCAATTCATGTTTCGTGATAATTCTTAAAATTCCAAAATTATATTATCACTCCACATGATCAATCAAATTATTAAAATAATAATAAAATCAAACAATATATAAATGGCATACATAGAACTTGAACCTGTCTTCTCACATAAACAAGTACTCTCAACCATTTAAGCTAGTACTTTTCCACATTATACATGTCAAAATTAAATGCCACAAAGCCTCCCACTACCCATATTTATTAATTAATTAGTTATTTAATTAATTAATTTTCACAGATCTTACATAGTATTGGGCCCAATAGTGCTCCATTGTGGCAAGGGTTTTTTTTTTTTCAAATAAAGGAAATAACAATGTTGTTGGGCCCAATATCACACGTTAGCAATGCAAATAAAAAATGAGAAACGAAATTTATAAATGACACGTAGATGGTGTAAAAAATAGAGTTAAAATATTGTTTTTGTAACATGAATTTTTTTTATATAGTGTTCTTTAGTGAAAAGACGTTTTGACCTACCATAATTGATTAAAATTATGTTATGGCTTAATCTTTTTTTCTCTTTCTATTTGCAAAGAGGCTTCATTCCTTTGGTTGTGGCTCATGGTCGATTGTAGCCGCAATGAGAAAAAGTTGGTGGGGCCCTTATTGACAGTGTTAGTTTTATTCTTTGAGATAAGTTTTTAATATGACATAGTTAGGATCTTGACTCTAATTTTGATATTTTTTTCATTATATTATTTAAAATTCTTTCAAATAAGATAATCCATAATATAATTGTGGGATTTATCTTGTTATAGATGTCATTAGACTATTGTATAATCTAAAAGGCTATTTGTAAAAAAAAAATTGTAGGATTAATCCATAAACAACTTTTGGGCCACTTAATCAAAAAGATGGTTTATGATTAATCTTAAAGCTGACGTGTATATGAAAGTGATGGGATAAGAGTCCAAATCCCATTAGTAGTATCAAGCTTAGATCGTTGTGACAACAACAACAACACAACAACACTACAAACAAAACAACGATAATTTAAGTAAAGGTCATTGAACACCAAGAGGAAATATAACCAAATTCCATATGAAAGGGACTCACCCTTGATGGGAGAATGTTGGAGATAATCTTAGTATGAGTCTAAGTCGCACAATGGATAAAAATAACATAGTTAAACACCATATAAGAAAGAAGGCTCATAAACTCATTGCTTTAAGGTTTTAGGTTGAAAGTGGTTTCATGGGTTGGACTCAAATCATATTTATGGAATCTCTCCTTAATGAAGTCCCTTCGAAAAAAAAAACTCAGTTAAATTGATATGGATCAAGTAATCCAAAACTTGTTTTCACACTTTCCAATTAGTTGTTCCAAAATGTAGTTTTCTTTATATGAAATTTGGTTTAATATGTAACAAATTTTATTTTATGAAGGTGTAATGGATTCTTAGTTTTGGAGTAAAATATTGGAGGAAATTAACAAATTGATAGGTATGAAGTGTATTATATTATGAAATTTGATTCAGCTACAAATGAAATAGTTAAAGGAGTTTGTAGTTACATTTTGACAATGGATGAGTCTAGAGACCATGAGATAATTAGTTGTTGGATGACATCAGTTGAAAACCATGATATTTTGATGATTGTTGGAAGTTTGGTTTTCTAGTCTCTAGGAAAACATGGCTAATTAGATGATGAATTTCAGTTTTAGAGGCTTTAGTTCTAGTTTAGGTAGAGTGTTGGCATGTAATGGACATTGTGAGGAATATCTAAGAGGGAAAAGGTCAATGATTTGGTTAAAGCACAAGTCTTCAACCCAACAAAATAGTCTACTACCAAGGGTTCTTTCAAATTGATTTCAAGCTTAAGGTAAGTTCATGAGTAGAAGGTTTAGGAGAGGTAGCATTTTGTAGACGGTCTAATCCCAATATAGCTTCTTTAACAAAGTTTTTATGTTAAGAAACATTAGACAATCTAGTATTATAAACAAATATATTATATTCGCATGAAGCTTTTAATGCGTGTTTTATGCTGATTGAAGTACATCAATCCATCTGGTGGACGCTTCTAACAACAAAAAACATAAAAATAGTTATTTGCTCATAATTAAATAAAAAATAGATAATAAAAAAGATATAACGAAAAATATTTTGAAAGATAAAATGAAAAAATCAATATTCTAAAAAAATAAATAAAAGAATAACAATACACTATTAGTTGCAATCAATCTTGTTGTTATTATTTGTTTGTGAATAATTTCCTTAAAAAATGATGTAAGCTTTCATCATATCTAAACTTTTATTATCAAGCATCTAGTAAGAACAATGCAATGCTAAAACATTATAACTAAAAAAATCAATCCAAGAATATCATATCATGACAACTGTGATGAAATAATAGTCATCTTCAAAGTCATATATAAAGGAAATCTAGATGAAAAATACATATAAATACACATATATCATATACATTTTTCTGTTGGTGAAGATGACTCTATAAATGGAGGATTGAATATAACCTAGACTTTTTCTTTTGCATGTTGCATAATTTGAAATAAAATAACACAAACAAATCAAGCATAAAAATAATTTTTATATGAAGTCTTGGTCTACATCCATCGTCTCTCAAGCACACTACTTAAGAGTTATAACTAATAAAAATACTTGACTACAACGACTACAGTTTCTCCATATAACACAAGTATCAACCTCTCTAGGTATAACCTTCTTAATTTCTCCTGAGAGTAAGAACTCTCAAATAAGATGAGAAAAACACTCTCAAAGAAAAAGAGCACAATTTTAGCTCAAGGTTAAAACCTCACAAAGTGAAGAATATTACAATGTTTAAGCATATAACCTAGTATTTCACACAAGACCTTTTTTTTTTAAAATTTCACTTTATATGCTTAGTATTATTTAACTAAGACGATAGTCGTTAAAGGTTTTGAATTTGATTAACTTGGTCAACATCTCTTAATTTTTTTTATAAGCAATGACTTGATAATTTCTTAAATTTGATTCTTCAAGTCTTTGAATTGCTTTCGCTGAGGCTTTTTCTCTTTTCCTTTCTTTCTTAAACCAAAGAGCTTTATTTTGTATCCTTTGATTTTGTTATTCTTTCGAATATTTAGAATTTACCTATAAATGAAACGTGTGCCTCATATTCGAAAATATCTCATTAGAATTGTAATAAATGCTAATATATGTAACACCCCGAAACCAGGTGTCACAATTACCCTTTCCAAACTTCTTGCCTGACGTCTAACATAAGTAGTTCAATAGATTATGAGACTGACTTATAGCCCATTAGACGTTTCTAGTCTAGTTAAGGCAAATGCATCGTCTAGCAATTATAGATCAGAGTATCACAAAATAATAAAATTTGACATACACCTTTACATTCATTTATCGTAATACAAGAAACTTTTACAAAAATAGTCATGTGCTTTATACATCGAATACTTAAGAGGAATAAGCATAAACTTGTATACAAAATTTTTAACTATTCTAAAAGAGTCTTCGACTACTACCTCTTCTATGAAACATCCTAATCACCTATTGTTCCTTCTACTCATGCACACCAACACAATCATTGTAGGTGAAAACCACAAACCTCAAAAGCAAGGGTAAACTAATATTTGAAACAACATGCATCATAACAACCATACATACAACATATAAAACATCACCATCATACATTTATCATGCAAAATCTTATGTGACTTTAAATATCACAAACATCCATTCATCGTGAATTATAACATCTTCTCATACCATGCTCACAAAACATATGAGACTCGCTTCTACAAGACTAAGAGCATAGGAATAGATAACTAGGATCTTGCACCTACCAGAAGCACATCTACGTAACAAGATTTAGGAAGTAACAACCTTACCCATGAATTTGTTAGACTAAAATTGAGAGAGCCAACAACCCAATTCCCCTTCTGACAAGGTAAATTCCACATGACAAGTCAAGACAATACTTTTTCATACCTATGATTACGCCACAAGAATCGTCATCGACTCTCAACACATATCTAACTTTCTCGATTTGGTGCTAAGCAACTACTATAGTCAAAATAACCCTTTTTGCAAACTTCATCTTATGCTCTTTATTCCATTACACTAATAGTCACTCAAGACAACTACCTTTCTAGCCATAACAATGCAACAACTGTGCATGCACACATACCTTGTTCTCTACTACCTTTTACATAATCTTTTTCTTTACTTCCTTTTCTTTTTCTTCAATTTCCCTTCCTTCTGCAGTTTATATTTCTTCTTTTTCTATTCTTTCTTGTTATATTTTCTCCTTCAACGTATGTTGATCCTTCTTGGCTTGTCTTGGTGTCATAAATTTCAACTTCATTTCATGTCCCTCATGCCTCAAATAAAGGAAACGTTCATCAAGATTGACCGTTGTAAAATGAAGCTAAGCCCATCTCAAAAGAAGATGACAAGGTTCGTGGGAGCAATATCACATAATACTTCTTTCACATATTGTCATGTACTGAATTTGATCCTTGCTTGATTTGGATGAAACTTGTTGGTAACTTGAGTTTCTCCACCAATCTTTGGCTTACAACATTGTTGTCGCTTTCGTAAACGAATGCAACTGAACATTGGTGGCCTTCGATTAAACACCTTGTTCTCTACTACTTTTTCCATAATCTTTTTCTTTACTTCCTTTTCTTTTTCCTCAATTTCCCTTCCTTCTGCAGTTTATATTTCTTGTTTTTCTATTTTCTCCTTCAACGTATGTTGATCCTTCTTGGCTTGTCTTGGTGTCATAAATTTCAACTTCATCTCATGTCCCTCATGCCTCAAATAAAGGGAACGTTCATCAAGATTGACCGTTTTAAAATGAAGCCATGCCCATGTCAAAAGAAGATGACAAGAGTTCGTGTGAGCAATTTCACATAATACTTCTTTCACACATTGTCATGTAATGAATTAGATCCTTGTTTGATTCAGATGAAAGCTTGTTAGTAACTGGAGTTTCTCCACCAATCTTTGGCTTACAACATTGTTGTCGCTTTCGTAAACGAATGCAACTGAACATGGGTGGCCTTCGATTAAACACCTACTTTCTCTACTTCCTTTTCCATCATCTTTATCTTTACTTCCTTTTCTTTTTCTTCAATTTCCCTTCCTTCTGCACTTTATATTTCTTCATTTTCTATTTTCTCCTTCAACGTATGTTGATCCTTCTTGGCTTGTCTTGGTGTCATAAATTTCAACTTCATCTCATGTCCCTCATGCCTCAAATAAAGGGAACGTTCATCAAGATTGACCGTTTCAAAATGAAGCCATGCCCATCTCAAAAGAAGATGAGAAGAGTTCGTGTGAGCAATTTCACATAATACTTCTTTCACACATTGTCATGTAATGAATTTGATCCTTGCTTGATTCAGATGAAAGCTTGTTAGTAACTAGAGTTTCTCCACCAATCTTTGGCTTACAACATTGTTGTCGCTTTCGTAAACGAATGCAACTGAACATGGGTGGCCTTCGATTAAACACCTACTTTCTCTACTTCCTTTTCCATCATCTTTATCTTTACTTCCTTTTCTTTTTCTTCAATTTCCCTTCCTTCTGCAGTTTATATTTCTTCTTTTTCTATTCTTTCTTTTTCTATTTTCTCCTTCAACGTATGTTGATCCTTCTTGACTGTCTTGGTGTCATAAATTTCAACTTCATCTCATGTCCCTCTTGCCTCAAATAAAGGGAACGTTCATCAAGATTGACCGTTTTAAAATGAAGCTAAGCCCATCTCAAAAGAAGATGACAAGGTTCGTGGGAGCAATATCACATAATACTTCTTTCACATATTGTCATGTACTGAATTTGATCCTTGCTTGATTTGGATGAAAACTTGTTGGTAACTTGAGTTTCTCCACCAATCTTTGGCTTACAACATTGTGTCGTTTTCGTAAACGAATGCAACTGAACATTGGTGGCCTTCGATTAAACACCTTGTTCTCTACTACTTTTTCCATAATCTTTTTCTTTACTTCATTTTCTTTTTCTTCAATTTCCCTTCCTTCTGCAGTTTATATTTCTTCTTTTTCTATTCTTTCTTTTTCTATTTTCTCCTTCAACGTATGTTGATCCTTCTTGGCTTGTCTTGGTGTCATAAATTTCAACTTCATCTCATGTCCCTCATGCCTCAAATAAAGGGAACGTTCATCAAGATTGACCGTTTTAAATTGAAGCCATGCCCATCTCAAAAGAAGATGACAAGAGTTCGTGGGAGCAATATCACATAATACTTCTTTCACACATGTCATGTACTGAATTTGATCCTTGGTTGATTTGGATGAAAGCTTGTTGGTAACTTGAGTTTCTCCACCAATCTTTGGCTTACAACATTGTTGTCGCTTTCGTAAACGAATGCAACTGAACATGGGTGGCCTTCGATTAAACACCTTGTTCTCTACTACCTTTTACATAATCTTTTTCTTTACTTCCTTTTCTTTTTCTTCAATTTCCCTTCCTTCTGCAGTTTATATTTCTTCTTTTTCTATTCTTTCTTGTTATATTTTCTCCTTCAACGTATGTTGATCCTTCTTGGCTTGTCTTGGTGTCATAAATTTCAACTTCATTTCATGTCCCTCATGCCTCAAATAAAGGAAACGTTCATCAAGATTGACCGTTGTAAAATGAAGCTAAGCCCATCTCAAAAGAAGATGACAAGGTTCGTGGGAGCAATATCACATAATACTTCTTTCACATATTGTCATGTACTGAATTTGATCCTTGCTTGATTTGGATGAAAACTTGTTGGTAACTTGAGTTTCTCCACCAATCTTTGGCTTACAACATTGTTGTCGCTTTCGTAAACGAATGCAACTGAACATGGTGGCCTTCGATTAAACACCTTGTTCTCTACTACTTTTTCCATAATCTTTTTCTTTACTTCCTTTTCTTTTTCCTCAATTTCCCTTCCTTCTGCAGTTTATATTTCTTGTTTTTCTATTTTCTCCTTCAACGTATGTTGATCCTTCTTGGCTTGTCTTGGTGTCATAAATTTCAACTTCATCTCATGTCCCTCATGCCTCAAATAAAGGGAACGTTCATCAAGATTGACCGTTTTAAAATGAAGCCATGCCCATGTCAAAAGAAGATGACAAGAGTTCGTGTGAGCAATTTCACATAATACTTCTTTCACACATTGTCATGTAATGAATTTGATCCTTGTTTGATTCAGATGAAAGCTTGTTAGTAACTGGAGTTTCTCCACCAATCTTTGGCTTACAACATTGTTGTCGCTTTCGTAAACGAATGCAACTGAACATGGGTGGCCTTCAATTAAACACCTACTTTCTCTACTCCTTTTCCATCTTCTTTATCTTTACTTCCTTTTCTTTTTCTTCAATTTCCCTTCCTTCTGCGTTTATTTTCTTCTTTTTCTATTCTTTCTTTTTCTATTTTCTCCTTCAATGTATGTTAATCCTTCTTGGCTTGTCTTGGTGTAATAAATTTCAACTTCATTTCATGTCCTTCATGCCTCAAATAAAGGTAACGTTCATCAAGATTGACCGTTGTAAAATGAAGCCAAGCCCATCTCAAAAGAAGATGACAAGGGTTCGTGGGAGCAATATCACATAATACTTCTTTCACACATTGTCATGTACTGAATTTGATCCTTGCTTGATTTGGATGAAAGCTTGTTGGTAACTTGAGTTTCTCCACCAATCTTTGGCTTACAACATTGTTGTCGCTTTCGTAAACGAATGCAACTGAACATTGGTGGCCTTCGATTAAACACCTTGTTCTCTACTACTTTTCCATAATCTTTTTCTTTACTTCATTTTCTTTTTCTTCAATTTCCCTTCCTTCTGCAGTTTTATTTCTTCTTTTTCTATTCTTTCTTTTTCTATTTTCTCCTTCAATGTATGTTGATCCTTCTTGGCTTGTCTTGGTGTAATAAATTTCAACTTCATTTCATGTCCTTCATGCCTCAAATAAAGGGAACGTTCATCAAGATTGACCGTTTAAAATGAAGCCAAGCCCATCTCAAAAGAAGATGACAAGAGTTCGTGGGAGCAATATCACATAATACTTCTTTCACACATTGTCATGTACTGAATTTGATCCTTGCTTGATTTGGATGAAAGCTTGTTGGTAACTTGAGTTTCTCCACCAATCTTTGGCTTACAACATTGTTGTCGCTTTCGTAAACGAATGCAACTGAACATTGGTGGCCTTCGATTAAACACCTTGTTCTCTACTACTTTTTCCATAATCTTTTTCTTTACTTCTTTTCTTTTTCTTCAATTTCCCTTCCTTCTGCAGTTTATATTTCTTCTTTTTCTATTCTTTCTTGTTATATTTTCTCCTTCAACGTATGTTGATCCTTCTTGGCTTGTCTTGGTGTCATAAATTTCAACTTCATTTCATGTCCCTCATGCCTCAAATAAAGGAAACGTTCATCAAGATTGACCGTTGTAAAATGAAGCTAAGCCCATCTCAAAAGAAGATGACAAGGTTCGTGGGAGCAATATCACATAATACTTCTTTCACATATTGTCATGTACTGAATTTGATCCTTGCTTGATTTGGATGAAAACTTGTTGGTAACTTGAGTTTCTCCACCAATCTTTGGCTTACAACATTGTTGTCGCTTTCGTAAACGAATGCAACTGAACATTGGTGGCCTTCGATTAAACACCTTGTTCTCTACTACTTTTCCATAATCTTTTTCTTTACTTCCTTTTCTTTTTCCTCAATTTCCCTTCCTTCTGCAGTTTATATTTCTTTTTTTTCTATTTTCTCCTTCAACGTATGTTGATCCTTCTTGGCTTGTCTTGGTGTCATAAATTTCAACTTCATCTCATGTCCCTCATGCCTCAAATAAAGGGAACGTTCATCAAGATTGACCGTTTTAAAATGAAGCCATGCCCATGTCAAAAGAAGATGACAAGAGTTCGTGTGAGCAATTTCACATAATACTTCTTTCACACATTGTCATGTAATGAATTTGATCCTTGTTGATTCAGATGAAAGCTTGTTAGTAACTGGAGTTTCTCCACCAATCTTTGGCTTACAACATTGTTGTCGCTTTCGTAAACGAATGCAACTGAACATGGGTGGCCTTCAATTAAACACCTACTTTCTCTACTTCCTTTTCCATCTTCTTTATCTTTACTTCCTTTTCTTTTTCTTCAATTTCCCTTCCTTCTGCCGTTTATTTTCTTCTTTTTCTATTCTTTCTTTTTCTATTTTCTCCTTCAATGTATGTTAATCCTTCTTGGCTTGTCTTGGTGTAATAAATTTCAACTTCATTTCATGTCCTTCATGCCTCAAATAAAGGTAACGTTCATCAAGATTGACCGTTGTAAAATGAAGCCAAGCCCATCTCAAAAGAAGATGACAAGGTTCGTGGGAGCAATATCACATAATACTTCTTTCACACATTGTCATGTACTGAATTTGATCCTTGCTTGATTTGGATGAAAGCTTGTTGGTAACTTGAGTTTCTCCACCAATCTTTGGCTTACAACATTGTTGTCGCTTTCGTAAACGAATGCAACTGAACATTGGTGGCCTTCGATTAAACACCTTGTTCTCTACTACTTTTCCATAATCTTTTTCTTTACTTCATTTTCTTTTTCTTCAATTTCCCTTCCTTCTGCAGTTTCTATTTCTTCTTTTTCTATTCTTTCTTTTTCTATTTTCTCCTTCAATGTATGTTGATCCTTCTTGGCTTGTCTTGGTGTAATAAATTTCAACTTCATTTCATGTCCTTCATGCCTCAAATAAAGGGAACGTTCATCAAGATTGACCGTTGTAAAATGAAGCCAAGCCCATCTCAAAAGAAGATGACAAGAGTTCGTGGGAGCAATATCACATAATACTTCTTTCACACATTGTCATGTACTGAATTTGATCCTTGCTTGATTTGGATGAAAGCTTGTTGGTAACTTGAGTTTCTCCACCAATCTTTGGCTTACAACATTGTTGTCGCTTTCGTAAACGAATGCAACTGAACATTGGTGGCCTTCGATTAAACACCTTGTTCTCTACTACTTTTCCATAATCTTTTTCTTTACTTCCTTTTCTTTTTCTTCAATTTCCCTTCCTTCTGCACTTTATATTTCTTCTTTTTCTATTTTCTCCTTCAACGTATGTTGATCCTTCTTGGCTTGTCTTGGTGTCATAAATTTCAACTTCATCTCATGTCCCTCTGCCTCAAATAAAGGGAACGTTCATCAAGATTGACCGTTTCAAAATGAAGCCATGCCCATCTCAAAAGAAGATGAGAAGAGTTCGTGTGAGCAATTTCACATAATACTTCTTTCACACATTGTCATGTATGAATTTGATCCTTGCTTGATTCAGATGAAAGCTTGTTAGTAACTAGAGTTTCTCCACCAATCTTTGGCTTACAACATTGTTGTCGCTTTCGTAAACGAATGCAACTGAACATGGGTGGCCTTCGATTAAACACCTACTTTCTCTACTCCTTTTCCATCATCTTTATCTTTACTTCCTTTTCTTTTTCTTCAATTTCCCTTCCTTCTGCATTTATATTTCTTCTTTTTCTATTCTTTCTTTTTCTATTTTCTCCTTCAACGTATGTTGATCCTTCTTGACTGTCTTGGTGTCATAAATTTCAACTTCATCTTATGTCCCTCTGCCTCAAATAAAGGGAACGTTCATCAAGATTGATTGTTTTAAAATGAAGCCATGCCCATCTCAAAAGAAGATGACAAGAGTTCGTGGGAGCAATATCACATAATACTTCTTTCACACATTGTCATGTACTGAATTTGATCCTTGCTTGATTTGGATGAAAGCTTGTTGGTAACTTGAGTTTCTCCACCAATCTTTGGCTTACAACATTGTTGTCGTTTCGTAAACGAATGCAACTGAACATGGGTGGCCTTCGATTAAACACCTTGTTCTCTACTACCTTTTCCATAATCTTTTTCTTTACTTCTTTTCTTTTTCTTCAATTTCCCTTCCTTCTGCAGTTTATATTTCTTCTTTTTCTATTCTTTCTTTTTCTATTTTCTCCTTCAACGTTGTTGATCCTTCTTGGCTTGTCTTGGTGTCATAAATTTCAACTTCATCTCATGTCCCTCATGCCTCAAATAAAGGGAACGTTCATCAAGATTGACCGTTTTAAAATGAAGCCATGCCCATCTCAAAAGAAGATGACAAGAGTTCGTGGGAGCAATTTCACATAATACTTCTTTCACACATTGTCATGTACTGAATTTGATCCTTGCTTGATTTGGATGAAAGCTTGTTGGTAACTTGAGTTTCTCCACCAATCTTTGGATTACAACATTGTTGTCGCTTTCGTAAACGAATGGAACTAACATGGGTGGCCTTCGATTAAACACGTTGTTCTCTACTACCTTTTCCATAATCTTTTTCTTTACTTCCTTTTCTTTTTCTTCAATTTCCCTTCCTTCTGCAGTTTATATTTCTTCTTTTTCTATTCTTTCTTTTTCTATTTTCTCCTTCAACGTATGTTGATCCTTCTTGGCTTGTCTTGGTGTCATAAATTTCAACTTCATTTCATGTCCCTCATGCCTCAAATAAAGGGAACGTTCATCAAGATTGACCGTTTTAAAATGAAGCCATGCCCATCTCAAAAGAAGATGACAAGAGTTCGTGGGAGCAATATCACATAATACTTCTTTCACACATTGTCATGTACTGAATTTGATCCTTGCTTGATTTGGATGAAAGCTTGTTGGTAACTTGAGTTTCTCCACCAATCTTTGGCTTACAACATTGTTGTCGCTTTCGTAAACGAATGCAACTGAACATGGGTGGCCTTCGATTAAACACCTTGTTCTCTACTACCTTTTCCATAATCTTTTTCTTTACTTCCTTTTCTTTTTCTTCAATTTCCCTTCCTTCTGCAGTTTATATTTCTTCTTTTCTATTCTTTTTTTCTATTTTCTCCTTCAACGTATGTTGATCCTTCTTGGCTTGTCTTGGTGTCATAAATTTCAACTTCATTTCATGTCCCTCATGCCTCAAATAAAGGGAACGTTCATCAAGATTGACCGTTTTAAAATGAAGCCATGCCCATCTCAAAAGAAGATGACAAGAGTTCGTGGGAGCAATATCACATAATACTTCTTTCACACATTGTCATGTACTGAATTTGATCCTTGCTTGATTTGGATGAAAGCTTGTTGGTAACTTGAGTTTCTCCACCAATCTTTGGCTTACAACATTGTTGTCGCTTTCGTAAACGAATGCAACTGAACATGGGTGGCCTTCGATTAAACACCTTGTTCTCTACTACCTTTTCCATAATCTTTTTCTTTACTTCCTTTTCTTTTTCTTCAATTTCCCTTCCTTCTGCAGTTTATATTTCTTCTTTTTCTTTCTTTTTCTATTTTCTCCTTCAACGTATGTTGATCCTTCTTGGCTTGTCTTGGTGTCATAAATTTCAACTTCATTTCATGTCCCTCATGCCTCAAATAAAGGGAACGTTCATCAAGATTGACCGTTTTAAAATGAAGCCATGCCCATCTCAAAAGAAGATGACAAGAGTTCGTGGGAGCAATATCACATAATACTTCTTTCACACATTGTCATGTACTGAATTTGATCCTTGCTTGATTTGGATGAAAGCTTGTTGGTAACTTGAGTTTCTCCACCAATCTTTGGCTTACAACATTGTTGTCGCTTTCGTAAACGAATGCAACTGAACATGGGTGGCCTTCGATTAAACACGTTGTTCTCTACTACCTTTTCCATAATCTTTTTCTTTACTTCCTTTTCTTTTTCTTCAATTTCCCTTCCTTCTGCAGTTTATATTTCTTCTTTTTCTATTCTTTCTTTTTCTATTTTCTCCTTCAACGTATGTTGATCCTTCTTGGCTTGTCTTGGTGTCATAAATTTCAACTTCATCTCATGTCCCTCATGCCTCAAATAAAGGGAACGTTCATCAAGATTGACCGTTTTAAAATGAAGCCATGCCCATCTCAAAAGAAGATGACAAGAGTTCGTGGGAGCAATATCACATAATACTTCTTTCACACATTGTCATGTACTGAATTTGATCCTTGCTTGATTTGGATGAAAGCTTGTTGGTAACTTGAGTTTCTCCACCAATCTTTGGCTTACAACATTGTTGTCGCTTTCGTAAACGAATGCAACTGAACATGGGTGGCCTTCGATTAAACACCTTGTTCTCTACTACCTTTTCCATAATCTTTTTCTTTACTTCCTTTTCTTTTTCTTCAATTTCCCTTCCTTCTGCAGTTTATATTTCTTCTTTTTCTATTCTTTCTTTTTCTATTTTCTCCTTCAACGTATGTTGATCCTTCTTGGCTTGTCTTGGTGTCATAAATTTCAACTTCATCTCATGTCCCTCATGCCTCAAATAAAGGGAACGTTCATCAAGATTGACCGTTTTAAAATGAAGCCATGCCCATCTCAAAAGAAGATGACAAGAGTTCGTGGGAGCAATATCACATAATACTTCTTTCACACATTGTCATGTACTGAATTTGATCCTTGCTTGATTTGGATGAAAGCTTGTTGGTAACTTGAGTTTCTCCACCAATCTTTGGCTTACAACATTGTTGTCGCTTTCGTAAACGAATGCAACTGAACATGGGTGGCCTTCGATTAAACACCTTGTTCTCTACTACCTTTTCCATAATCTTTTTCTTTACTTCCTTTTCTTTTTCTTCAATTTCCCTTCCTTCTGCAGTTTATATTTCTTCTTTTTCTATTCTTTCTTTTTCTATTTTCTCCTTCAACGTATGTTGATCCTTCTTGGCTTGTCTTGGTGTCATAAATTTCAACTTCATTCATGTCCCTCATGCCTCAAATAAAGGGAACGTTCATCAAGATAG
>NW_021011040.1:0-68038 GCF_004118075.2 Vigna unguiculata
CTGATAACCAGAGCAAAAGTTATGGTCCTCTGAAGTTTGACTAAAATCAGTCCAAATTTTTTTGAAACTCTCAACTCAGACCATACCAACTGCTCCAGCTATTTTTCCCATCAAGTTCAATGTCTTAGAAGTGGGGGTAAAAATTTCAAGTCAAAACAAGCACCGTAGCTACAGAACAAAAATCTTCGAAAAATGAAGAAAAATCAACAAAAAATACTGCTAATGTAGAAAATGGCATTTTCCTGGAGAATTTGAGTTGCAAACCGCAGAGCCATTCACCAAGGGGGAAATCAAATTCACCCCGAAATGCATATAAAATAATAGTGATTCTGATAACCAGAGCAAAAGTTATGGTCTTCTGAAGTTTGACTAAAAATCAGTCCAAAATTTTTTTGAAACTCTCAACTCAGACCATACCAACTGCTCCAGCTATTTTTCCCATCAAGTTCAATGTCTTAGAAGTGGGGGAAAAATTTCAAGTCAAAACAAGCACCGTAGCTACCAGAACAAAAATCTCGAAAAATGAAGAAAAATCACAAAAAATATTGCTGAAATGTAGAAAATGGCATTTTCTGAGAATTTGAGTTTGCAAATCGGCAGAGCCAGTTTTACCAAGGAGGGAAATCAAATTCCACCCGAAATGCATATAAAATAATAGTGATTCTGATAACTAGAGCAAAAGTTATGGTCCTCTGAAGTTTGACTAAAAATCAGTCCAAATTTTTTTGAAACTCTCAACTCAGACCATACCAACTGCTCCAGCTATTTTTCCCATCAAGTTCAATGTCTTAGAAGTGGGGGTAAAAAGTTTTAAGTCAAAACAAGCACCGTAGGTACCAGAACAAAAATCTTAAAAAATGAAGAAAAATCACAAAAAACATTACTGAAATGTAGAAAATGGCATTTTCTGGAGAATTTGAGTTTGCAAACCAGCAAAGCCAATTCCGACAAGGTGGGAAATCAAATTTCACCCGAAATGCATATAAAATAATAGTGATTCTGATAACCAGAGCAAAAGTTATGGTCCTCTGAAGTTTGACTAAAAATCAGTCCAAAATTTTTTTGAAACTCTCAACTCAGACCATACCAACTGCTCCAGCTATTTTTCCCATCAAGTTCAATGTCTTAGAAGTGGGGGAAAAATTTCAAGTCAAAACAAGCACCGTAGCTACCAGAACAAAAATCTCGAAAAAATGAAGAAAAATCACAAAAAATATTGCTGAAATGTAGAAAATGGCATTTTCTGAAGAATTTGAGTTTGCAAATCGGCAGAGCCAGTTTTACCAAGGAGGGAAATCAAATTCCACCCGAAATGCATATAAAATAATAGTGATTCTGATAACCAGAGCAAAAGTTATGGTCCTCTGAAGTTTGACTAAAAATCAGTCCAAATTTTTTTGAAACTCTCAACTCAGACCATACCAACTGCTCCAGCTATTTTTCCCATCAAGTTCAATGTCTTAGAAGTGGGGGAAAAATTTAAGTCAAAACAAGCACCGTAGCTACCAGAACAAAAATCTCGAAAAAATGAAGAAAAATCACAAAAAATATTGCTGAAATGTAGAAAATGGCATTTTCTGAGAATTTGAGTTTGCAAACAGCAGAGCCAGTTTACAAGGAGGGAAATCAAATTCCACCCGAAATGCATATAAAATAATAGTGATTCTGATAACCAGAGCAAAAGTTATGGTCCTCTGAAGTTTGACTAAAAATCAGTCCAAATTTTTTTGAAACTCTCAACTCAGACCATACCAACTGCTCCAGCTATTTTTCCCATCAAGTTCAATGTCTTAGAAGTGGGGGTAAAAAGTTTAAGTCAAAACAAGCACCGTAGGTACCAGAACAAAAATCTTAAAAAATGAAGAAAAATCACAAAAAAATTACTGAAATGTAGAAAATGGCATTTTCTGGAGAATTTGAGTTTGCAAACCAGCAAAGCCAATTCCGACAAGGTGGGAAATCAAATTCCACCCGAAATGCATATAAAATAATAGTGATTCTGATAACCAGAGCAAAAGTTATGGTCCTCTGAAGTTTGACTAAAAATCAGTCCAAAATTTTTTTGAAACTCTCAACTCAGACCATACCAACTGCTCCAGCTATTTTTCCCATCAAGTTCAATGTCTTAGAAGTGGGGGGAAAAATTTCAAGTCAAAACAAGCACCGTAGCTACCAGAACAAAAATCTCGAAAAATGAAGAAAAATCACAAAAAATATTGCTGAAATGTAGAAAATGGCATTTTCTGAAGAATTTGAGTTTGCAAACCGGCAGAGCCAGTTTTACCAAGGAGGGAAATCAAATTCCACCCGAAATGCATATAAAATAATAGTGATTCTGATAACCAGAGCAAAAGTTATGGTCCTCTGAAGTTTGACTAAAAATCAGTCCAAATTTTTTTGAAACTCTCAACTCAGACCATACCAACTGCTCCAGCTATTTTTCCCATCAAGTTCAATGTCTTAGAAGTGGGGGGAAAAATTTCAAGTCAAAACAAGCACCGTAGCTACCAGAACAAAAATCTCGAAAAATGAAGAAAAATCACAAAAAATATTGCTGAAATGTAGAAAATGGCATTTTCTGAAGAATTTGAGTTTGCAAACGGCAGAGCCAGTTTACCAAGGAGGGAAATCAAATTCCACCCGAAATGCATATAAAATAATAGTGATTCTGATAACAGAGCAAAAGTTATGGTCCTCTGAAGTTTGACTAAAAATCAGTCCAAATTTTTTTGAAACTCTCAACTCAGACCATACCAACTGCTCCAGCTATTTTTCCCATCAAGTTCAATGTCTTAGAAGTGGGGGAAAAATTCAAGTCAAAACAAGCACCGTAGCTACTAGAACAAAAATCTCGAAAAATGAAGAAAAATCACAAAAAATATTGCTGAAATGTAGAAAATGGCATTTTCTGAAGAATTTGAGTTTGCAAATCGGCAGAGCCAGTTTTACCAAGGAGGGAAATCAAATTCCACCCGAAATGCATATAAAATAATAGTGATTCTGATAACAGAGCAAAAGTTATGGTCCTCTGAAGTTTGACTAAAAATCAGTCCAAATTTTTTTGAAACTCTCAACTCAGACCATACCAACTGCTCCAGCTATTTTTCCCATCAAGTTCAATGTCTTAGAAGTGGGGGAAAAATTTCAAGTCAAAACAAGCACCGTAGCTACCAGAACAAAAATCTCGAAAAATGAAGAAAAATCACAAAAAATATTGCTGAAATGTAGAAAATGGCATTTTCTGGAGAATTTGAGTTTGCAAACGCAGAGCCAGTTTACCAAGGGGGAAATCAAATTCCACCCGAAATGCATATAAAATAATAGTGATTCTGATAACCAGAGCAAAAGTTATGGTCCTCTGAAGTTTGACTAAAAATCAGTCCAAATTTTTTTGAAACTCTCAACTCAGACCATACCAACTGCTCCAGCTATTTTTCCCATCAAGTTCAATGTCTTAGAAGTGGGGGAAAAATTTCAAGTCAAAACAAGCACCGTAGCTACCAGAACAAAAATCTCGAAAAAATGAAGAAAAATCACAAAAAATATTGCTGAAATGTAGAAAATGGCATTTTCTGAAGAATTTGAGTTTGCAAATCGGCAGAGCCAGTTTT
Organism: Vigna unguiculata; assembly: GCF_004118075.2. Lineage (NCBI taxonomy): Eukaryota > Viridiplantae > Streptophyta > Magnoliopsida > Fabales > Fabaceae > Vigna > Vigna unguiculata. The sequence continues at coordinate 3,612 of NW_021011040.1, forward strand.
ACCAAGGAGGGAAATCAAATTCCACCCGAAATGCATATAAAATAATAGTGATTCTGATAACTAGAGCAAAAGTTATGGTCCTCTGAAGTTTGACTAAAAATCAGTCCAAATTTTTTTGAAACTCTCAACTCAGACCATACCAACTGCTCCAGCTATTTTTCCCATCAAGTTCAATGTCTTAGAAGTGGGGGAAAAATTTCAAGTCAAAACAAGCACCGTAGCTACAGAACAAAAATCTCGAAAAATGAAGAAAAATCACAAAAAATATTGCTGAAATGTAGAAAATGGCATTTTCTGAAGAATTTGAGTTTGCAAATCGCAGAGCCAGTTTACCAAGGAGGGAAATCAAATTCCACCCGAAATGCATATAAAATAATAGTGATTCTGATAACCAGAGCAAAAGTTATGGTCCTCTGAAGTTTGACTAAAAATCAGTCCAAATTTTTTTGAAACTCTCAACTCAGACCATACCAACTGCTCCAGCTATTTTTCCCATCAAGTTCAATGTCTTAGAAGTGGGGGAAAAATTTCAAGTCAAAACAAGCACCGTAGCTACCAGAACAAAAATCTCAAAAAATGAAGAAAAATCACAAAAAATATTGCTGAAATGTAGAAAATGGCATTTTCTGAGAATTTGAGTTTGCAAACCGCAGAGCCATTTACCAAGGGGGAAATCAAATTCCACCCGAAATGCATATAAAATAATAGTGATTCTGATAACCAGAGCAAAAGTTATGGTCCTCTGAAGTTTGACTAAAAATCAGTCCAAATTTTTTTGAAACTCTCAACTCAGACCATACCAACTGCTCCAGCTATTTTTCCCATCAAGTTCAATGTCTTAGAAGTGGGGGGAAAAATTTCAAGTCAAAACAAGCACCGTAGCTACCAGAACAAAAATCTCGAAAAAATGAAGAAAAATCACAAAAAATATTGCTGAAATGTAGAAAATGGCATTTTCTGAAGAATTTGAGTTTGCAAATCGGCAGAGCCAGTTTTACCAAGGAGGGAAATCAAATTCCACCCGAAATGCATATAAAATAATAGTGATTCTGATAACCAGAGCAAAAGTTATGGTCCTCTGAAGTTTGACTAAAAATCAGTCCAAATTTTTTTGAAACTCTCAACTCAGACCATACCAACTGCTCCAGCTATTTTTCCCATCAAGTTCAATGTCTTAGAAGTGGGGGAAAAATTTCAAGTCAAAACAAGCACCGTAGCTACCAGAACAAAAATCTCGAAAAATGAAGAAAAATCACAAAAAATATTGCTGAAATGTAGAAAATGGCATTTTCTGAAGAATTTGAGTTTGCAAACGGCAGAGCCAGTTTTACCAAGGAGGGAAATCAAATTCCACCCGAAATGCATATAAAATAATAGTGATTCTGATAACCAGAGCAAAAGTTATGGTCCTCTGAAGTTTGACTAAAAATCAGTCCAAATTTTTTTGAAACTCTCAACTCAGACCATACCAACTGCTCCAGCTATTTTTCCCATCAAGTTCAATGTCTTAGAAGTGGGGGGAAAATTTCAAGTCAAAACAAGCACCGTAGCTACTAGAACAAAAATCTCGAAAAATGAAGAAAAATCACAAAAAATATTGCTGAAATGTAGAAAATGGCATTTTCTGAAGAATTTGAGTTTGCAAATCGCAGAGCCAGTTTTACCAAGGAGGGAAATCAAATTCCACCCGAAATGCATATAAAATAATAGTGATTCTGATAACTAGAGCAAAAGTTATGGTCCTCTGAAGTTTGACTAAAAATCAGTCCAAATTTTTTTGAAACTCTCAACTCAGACCATACCAACTGCTCCAGCTATTTTTCCCATCAAGTTCAATGTCTTAGAAGTGGGGGTAAAAAGTTTTAAGTCAAAACAAGCACCGTAGGTACCAGAACAAAAATCTTAAAAAATGAAGAAAAATCACAAAAAACATTACTGAAATGTAGAAAATGGCATTTTCTGGAGAATTTGAGTTTGCAAACCAGCAAAGCCAATTCCGACAAGGTGGGAAATCAAATTTCACCCGAAATGCATATAAAATAATAGTGATTCTGATAACCAGAGCAAAAGTTATGGTCCTCTGAAGTTTGACTAAAAATCAGTCCAAAATTTTTTTGAAACTCTCAACTCAGACCATACCAACTGCTCCAGCTATTTTTCCCATCAAGTTCAATGTCTTAGAAGTGGGGGAAAAATTGCAAGTCAAAACAAGCACCGTAGCTACCAGAACAAAAATCTCGAAAAATGAAGAAAAATCACAAAAAATATTGCTGAAATGTAGAAAATGGCATTTTCTGAAGAATTTGAGTTTGCAAATCGGCAGAGCCAGTTTTACCAAGGAGGGAAATCAAATTCCACCCGAAATGCATATAAAATAATAGTGATTCTGATAACTAGAGCAAAAGTTATGGTCCTCTGAAGTTTGACTAAAAATCAGTCCAAATTTTTTTGAAACTCTCAACTCAGACCATACCAACTGCTCCAGCTATTTTTCCCATCAAGTTCAATGTCTTAGAAGTGGGGGAAAAATTTCAAGTCAAAACAAGCACCGTAGCTACAGAACAAAAATCTCAAAAAATGAAGAAAAATCACAAAAAATATTGCTGAAATGTAGAAAATGGCATTTTCTGAAGAATTTGAGTTTGCAAACGGCAGAGCCAGTTTACCAAGGAGGGAAATCAAATTCCACCCGAAATGCATATAAAATAATAGTGATTCTGATAACCAGAGCAAAAGTTATGGTCCTCTGAAGTTTGACTAAAAATCAGTCCAAAATTTTTTTGAAACTCTCAACTCAGACCATACCAACTGCTCCAGCTATTTTTCCCATCAAGTTCAATGTCTTAGAAGTGGGGGAAAAATTGCAAGTCAAAACAAGCACCGTAGCTACCAGAACAAAAATCTCGAAAAATGAAGAAAAATCACAAAAAATATTGCTGAAATGTAGAAAATGGCATTTTCTGAAGAATTTGAGTTTGCAAATCGGCAGAGCCAGTTTTACCAAGGAGGGAAATCAAATTCCACCCGAAATGCATATAAAATAATAGTGATTCTGATAACTAGAGCAAAAGTTATGGTCCTCTGAAGTTTGACTAAAAATCAGTCCAAATTTTTTTGAAACTCTCAACTCAGACCATACCAACTGCTCCAGCTATTTTTCCCATCAAGTTCAATGTCTTAGAAGTGGGGGAAAAATTTAAGTCAAAACAAGCACCGTAGTACCAGAACAAAAATCTAAAAAATGAAGAAAAATCACAAAAAATTACTGAAATGTAGAAAATGGCATTTTCTGGAGAATTTGAGTTTGCAAACCAGCAAGCCATTCCACAAGGTGGGAAATCAAATTCCACCCGAAATGCATATAAAATAATAGTGATTCTGATAACCAGAGCAAAAGTTATGGTCCTCTGAAGTTTGACTAAAAATCAGTCCAAATTTTTTTGAAACTCTCAACTCAGACCATACCAACTGCTCCAGCTATTTTTCCCATCAAGTTCAATGTCTTAGAAGTGGGGGAAAAATTGCAAGTCAAAACAAGCACCGTAGCTACCAGAACAAAAATCTCGAAAAATGAAGAAAAATCACAAAAAATATTGCTGAAATGTAGAAAATGGCATTTTCTGAAGAATTTGAGTTTGCAAATCGGCAGAGCCAGTTTACCAAGGAGGGAAATCAAATTCCACCCGAAATGCATATAAAATAATAGTGATTCTGATAACAGAGCAAAAGTTATGGTCCTCTGAAGTTTGACTAAAAATCAGTCCAAATTTTTTTGAAACTCTCAACTCAGACCATACCAACTGCTCCAGCTATTTTTCCCATCAAGTTCAATGTCTTAGAAGTGGGGGAAAAATTTCAAGTCAAAACAAGCACCGTAGCTACAGAACAAAAATCTGAAAAATGAAGAAAAATCACAAAAAATATTGCTGAAATGTAGAAAATGGCATTTTCTGAGAATTTGAGTTTGCAAACCGCAGAGCCAGTTTACCAAGGAGGGAAATCAAATTCCACCCGAAATGCATATAAAATAATAGTGATTCTGATAACCAGAGCAAAAGTTATGGTCCTCTGAAGTTTGACTAAAAATCAGTCCAAAATTTTTTTGAAACTCTCAACTCAGACCATACCAACTGCTCCAGCTATTTTTCCCATCAAGTTCAATGTCTTAGAAGTGGGGGAAAAATTCAAGTCAAAACAAGCACCGTAGCTACAGAACAAAAATCTCGAAAAATGAAGAAAAATCACAAAAAATATTGCTGAAATGTAGAAAATGGCATTTTCTGAAGAATTTGAGTTTGCAAATCGGCAGAGCCAGTTTTACCAAGGAGGGAAATCAAATTCCACCCGAAATGCATATAAAATAATAGTGATTCTGATAACAGAGCAAAAGTTATGGTCCTCTGAAGTTTGACTAAAAATCAGTCCAAATTTTTTTGAAACTCTCAACTCAGACCATACCAACTGCTCCAGCTATTTTTCCCATCAAGTTCAATGTCTTAGAAGTGGGGGAAAAATTTCAAGTCAAAACAAGCACCGTAGTACCAGAACAAAAATCTAAAAAATGAAGAAAAATCACAAAAAATTGCTGAAATGTAGAAAATGGCATTTTCTGGAGAATTTGAGTTTGCAAACCGCAAGCCATTTACCAAGGTGGGAAATCAAATTCCACCCGAAATGCATATAAAATAATAGTGATTCTGATAACCAGAGCAAAAGTTATGGTCCTCTGAAGTTTGACTAAAAATCAGTCCAAAATTTTTTTGAAACTCTCAACTCAGACCATACCAACTGCTCCAGCTATTTTTCCCATCAAGTTCAATGTCTTAGAAGTGGGGGAAAAATTGCAAGTCAAAACAAGCACCGTAGCTACCAGAACAAAAATCTCGAAAAATGAAGAAAAATCACAAAAAATATTGCTGAAATGTAGAAAATGGCATTTTCTGAAGAATTTGAGTTTGCAAATCGGCAGAGCCAGTTTTACCAAGGAGGGAAATCAAATTCCACCCGAAATGCATATAAAATAATAGTGATTCTGATAACCAGAGCAAAAGTTATGGTCCTCTGAAGTTTGACTAAAAATCAGTCCAAATTTTTTTGAAACTCTCAACTCAGACCATACCAACTGCTCCAGCTATTTTTCCCATCAAGTTCAATGTCTTAGAAGTGGGGGAAAAATTTCAAGTCAAAACAAGCACCGTAGCTACCAGAACAAAAATCTCGAAAAATGAAGAAAAATCACAAAAAATATTGCTGAAATGTAGAAAATGGCATTTTCTGAAGAATTTGAGTTTGCAAATCGGCAGAGCCAGTTTTACCAAGGAGGGAAATCAAATTCCACCCGAAATGCATATAAAATAATAGTGATTCTGATAACCAGAGCAAAAGTTATGGTCCTCTGAAGTTTGACTAAAAATCAGTCCAAATTTTTTTGAAACTCTCAACTCAGACCATACCAACTGCTCCAGCTATTTTTCCCATCAAGTTCAATGTCTTAGAAGTGGGGGTAAAAATTTAAGTCAAAACAAGCACCGTAGTACCAGAACAAAAATCTTAAAAAATGAAGAAAAATCACAAAAAAATTACTGAAATGTAGAAAATGGCATTTTCTGGAGAATTTGAGTTTGCAAACCGCAAAGCCAATTCCCAAGGTGGGAAATCAAATTCCACCCGAAATGCATATAAAATAATAGTGATTCTGATAACCAGAGCAAAAGTTATGGTCCTCTGAAGTTTGACTAAAAATCAGTCCAAAATTTTTTTGAAACTCTCAACTCAGACCATACCAACTGCTCCAGCTATTTTTCCCATCAAGTTCAATGTCTTAGAAGTGGGGGGAAAAATTTCAAGTCAAAACAAGCACCGTAGCTACCAGAACAAAAATCTCGAAAAAATGAAGAAAAATCACAAAAAATATTGCTGAAATGTAGAAAATGGCATTTTCTGAAGAATTTGAGTTTGCAAATCGGCAGAGCCAGTTTTACCAAGGAGGGAAATCAAATTCCACCCGAAATGCATATAAAATAATAGTGATTCTGATAACCAGAGCAAAAGTTATGGTCCTCTGAAGTTTGACTAAAAATCAGTCCAAATTTTTTTGAAACTCTCAACTCAGACCATACCAACTGCTCCAGCTATTTTTCCCATCAAGTTCAATGTCTTAGAAGTGGGGGAAAAATTTCAAGTCAAAACAAGCACCGTAGCTACCAGAACAAAAATCTCGAAAAAATGAAGAAAAATCACAAAAAATATTGCTGAAATGTAGAAAATGGCATTTTCTGAAGAATTTGAGTTTGCAAACCGGCAGAGCCAGTTTACCAAGGAGGGAAATCAAATTCCACCCGAAATGCATATAAAATAATAGTGATTCTGATAACCAGAGCAAAAGTTATGGTCCTCTGAAGTTTGACTAAAAATCAGTCCAAAATTTTTTTGAAACTCTCAACTCAGACCATACCAACTGCTCCAGCTATTTTTCCCATCAAGTTCAATGTCTTAGAAGTGGGGGAAAAATTGCAAGTCAAAACAAGCACCGTAGCTACCAGAACAAAAATCTCGAAAAATGAAGAAAAATCACAAAAAATATTGCTGAAATGTAGAAAATGGCATTTTCTGAAGAATTTGAGTTTGCAAATCGGCAGAGCCAGTTTTACCAAGGAGGGAAATCAAATTCCACCCGAAATGCATATAAAATAATAGTGATTCTGATAACCAGAGCAAAAGTTATGGTCCTCTGAAGTTTGACTAAAAATCAGTCCAAATTTTTTTGAAACTCTCAACTCAGACCATACCAACTGCTCCAGCTATTTTTCCCATCAAGTTCAATGTCTTAGAAGTGGGGGAAAAATTTCAAGTCAAAACAAGCACCGTAGCTACCAGAACAAAAATCTGAAAAATGAAGAAAAATCACAAAAAATATTGCTGAAATGTAGAAAATGGCATTTTCTGAGAATTTGAGTTTGCAAACGGCAGAGCCATTTACCAAGGGGGAAATCAAATTCCACCCGAAATGCATATAAAATAATAGTGATTCTGATAACCAGAGCAAAAGTTATGGTCCTCTGAAGTTTGACTAAAAATCAGTCCAAAATTTTTTTGAAACTCTCAACTCAGACCATACCAACTGCTCCAGCTATTTTTCCCATCAAGTTCAATGTCTTAGAAGTGGGGGAAAAATTTCAAGTCAAAACAAGCACCGTAGCTACCAGAACAAAAATCTCGAAAAATGAAGAAAAATCACAAAAAATATTGCTGAAATGTAGAAAATGGCATTTTCTGAAGAATTTGAGTTTGCAAATCGGCAGAGCCAGTTTACCAAGGAGGGAAATCAAATTCCACCCGAAATGCATATAAAATAATAGTGATTCTGATAACCAGAGCAAAAGTTATGGTCCTCTGAAGTTTGACTAAAAATCAGTCCAAAATTTTTTTGAAACTCTCAACTCAGACCATACCAACTGCTCCAGCTATTTTTCCCATCAAGTTCAATGTCTTAGAAGTGGGGGAAAAATTTCAAGTCAAAACAAGCACCGTAGCTACCAGAACAAAAATCTCGAAAAAATGAAGAAAAATCACAAAAAATATTGCTGAAATGTAGAAAATGGCATTTTCTGAAGAATTTGAGTTTGCAAATCGGCAGAGCCAGTTTTACCAAGGAGGGAAATCAAATTCCACCCGAAATGCATATAAAATAATAGTGATTCTGATAACCAGAGCAAAAGTTATGGTCCTCTGAAGTTTGACTAAAAATCAGTCCAAAATTTTTTTGAAACTCTCAACTCAGACCATACCAACTGCTCCAGCTATTTTTCCCATCAAGTTCAATGTCTTAGAAGTGGGGGGAAAAATTTCAAGTCAAAACAAGCACCGTAGCTACCAGAACAAAAATCTCGAAAAATGAAGAAAAATCACAAAAAATATTGCTGAAATGTAGAAAATGGCATTTTCTGAAGAATTTGAGTTTGCAAATCGGCAGAGCCAGTTTTACCAAGGAGGGAAATCAAATTCCACCCGAAATGCATATAAAATAATAGTGATTCTGATAACCAGAGCAAAAGTTATGGTCCTCTGAAGTTTGACTAAAAATCAGTCCAAATTTTTTTGAAACTCTCAACTCAGACCATACCAACTGCTCCAGCTATTTTTCCCATCAAGTTCAATGTCTTAGAAGTGGGGGGAAAAATTTCAAGTCAAAACAAGCACCGTAGCTACAGAACAAAAATCTCGAAAAATGAAGAAAAATCACAAAAAATATTGCTGAAATGTAGAAAATGGCATTTTCTGAAGAATTTGAGTTTGCAAACGGCAGAGCCAGTTTTACCAAGGAGGGAAATCAAATTCCACCCGAAATGCATATAAAATAATAGTGATTCTGATAACCAGAGCAAAAGTTATGGTCCTCTGAAGTTTGACTAAAAATCAGTCCAAATTTTTTTGAAACTCTCAACTCAGACCATACCAACTGCTCCAGCTATTTTTCCCATCAAGTTCAATGTCTTAGAAGTGGGGGGAAAAATTGCAAGTCAAAACAAGCACCGTAGCTACCAGAACAAAAATCTCGAAAAATGAAGAAAAATCACAAAAAATATTGCTGAAATGTAGAAAATGGCATTTTCTGAAGAATTTGAGTTTGCAAATCGGCAGAGCCAGTTTTACCAAGGAGGGAAATCAAATTCCACCCGAAATGCATATAAAATAATAGTGATTCTGATAACCAGAGCAAAAGTTATGGTCCTCTGAAGTTTGACTAAAAATCAGTCCAAATTTTTTTGAAACTCTCAACTCAGACCATACCAACTGCTCCAGCTATTTTTCCCATCAAGTTCAATGTCTTAGAAGTGGGGGAAAAATTGCAAGTCAAAACAAGCACCGTAGCTACAGAACAAAAATCTCGAAAAATGAAGAAAAATCACAAAAAATATTGCTGAAATGTAGAAAATGGCATTTTCTGAAGAATTTGAGTTTGCAAATCGGCAGAGCCAGTTTTACCAAGGAGGGAAATCAAATTCCACCCGAAATGCATATAAAATAATAGTGATTCTGATAACCAGAGCAAAAGTTATGGTCCTCTGAAGTTTGACTAAAAATCAGTCCAAATTTTTTTGAAACTCTCAACTCAGACCATACCAACTGCTCCAGCTATTTTTCCCATCAAGTTCAATGTCTTAGAAGTGGGGGAAAAATTTCAAGTCAAAACAAGCACCGTAGCTACCAGAACAAAAATCTCGAAAAATGAAGAAAAATCACAAAAAATATTGCTGAAATGTAGAAAATGGCATTTTCTGAAGAATTTGAGTTTGCAAACGGCAGAGCCAGTTTACCAAGGAGGGAAATCAAATTCCACCCGAAATGCATATAAAATAATAGTGATTCTGATAACCAGAGCAAAAGTTATGGTCCTCTGAAGTTTGACTAAAAATCAGTCCAAAATTTTTTTGAAACTCTCAACTCAGACCATACCAACTGCTCCAGCTATTTTTCCCATCAAGTTCAATGTCTTAGAAGTGGGGGGAAAAATTGCAAGTCAAAACAAGCACCGTAGCTACCAGAACAAAAATCTCGAAAAATGAAGAAAAATCACAAAAAATATTGCTGAAATGTAGAAAATGGCATTTTCTGAAGAATTTGAGTTTGCAAATCGGCAGAGCCAGTTTTACCAAGGAGGGAAATCAAATTCCACCCGAAATGCATATAAAATAATAGTGATTCTGATAACTAGAGCAAAAGTTATGGTCCTCTGAAGTTTGACTAAAAATCAGTCCAAATTTTTTTGAAACTCTCAACTCAGACCATACCAACTGCTCCAGCTATTTTTCCCATCAAGTTCAATGTCTTAGAAGTGGGGGAAAAATTTAAGTCAAAACAAGCACCGTAGCTACCAGAACAAAAATCTAAAAAATGAAGAAAAATCACAAAAAATTGCTGAAATGTAGAAAATGGCATTTTCTGGAGAATTTGAGTTTGCAAACCGCAAGCCATTCCACAAGGGGGAAATCAAATTCCACCCGAAATGCATATAAAATAATAGTGATTCTGATAACCAGAGCAAAAGTTATGGTCCTCTGAAGTTTGACTAAAAATCAGTCCAAATTTTTTTGAAACTCTCAACTCAGACCATACCAACTGCTCCAGCTATTTTTCCCATCAAGTTCAATGTCTTAGAAGTGGGGGAAAAATTTCAAGTCAAAACAAGCACCGTAGCTACCAGAACAAAAATCTCGAAAAAATGAAGAAAAATCACAAAAAATATTGCTGAAATGTAGAAAATGGCATTTTCTGAAGAATTTGAGTTTGCAAATCGGCAGAGCCAGTTTTACCAAGGAGGGAAATCAAATTCCACCCGAAATGCATATAAAATAATAGTGATTCTGATAACCAGAGCAAAAGTTATGGTCCTCTGAAGTTTGACTAAAAATCAGTCCAAAATTTTTTTGAAACTCTCAACTCAGACCATACCAACTGCTCCAGCTATTTTTCCCATCAAGTTCAATGTCTTAGAAGTGGGGGGAAAAATTTCAAGTCAAAACAAGCACCGTAGCTACCAGAACAAAAATCTCGAAAAATGAAGAAAAATCACAAAAAATATTGCTGAAATGTAGAAAATGGCATTTTCTGAAGAATTTGAGTTTGCAAACGGCAGAGCCAGTTTTACCAAGGAGGGAAATCAAATTCCACCCGAAATGCATATAAAATAATAGTGATTCTGATAACCAGAGCAAAAGTTATGGTCCTCTGAAGTTTGACTAAAAATCAGTCCAAATTTTTTTGAAACTCTCAACTCAGACCATACCAACTGCTCCAGCTATTTTTCCCATCAAGTTCAATGTCTTAGAAGTGGGGGGAAAAATTGCAAGTCAAAACAAGCACCGTAGCTACTAGAACAAAAATCTCGAAAAATGAAGAAAAATCACAAAAAATATTGCTGAAATGTAGAAAATGGCATTTTCTGAAGAATTTGAGTTTGCAAATCGGCAGAGCCAGTTTTACCAAGGAGGGAAATCAAATTCCACCCGAAATGCATATAAAATAATAGTGATTCTGATAACCAGAGCAAAAGTTATGGTCCTCTGAAGTTTGACTAAAAATCAGTCCAAAATTTTTTTGAAACTCTCAACTCAGACCATACCAACTGCTCCAGCTATTTTTCCCATCAAGTTCAATGTCTTAGAAGTGGGGGAAAAATTTCAAGTCAAAACAAGCACCGTAGCTACCAGAACAAAAATCTCGAAAAATGAAGAAAAATCACAAAAAATATTGCTGAAATGTAGAAAATGGCATTTTCTGAAGAATTTGAGTTTGCAAATCGGCAGAGCCAGTTTTACCAAGGAGGGAAATCAAATTCCACCCGAAATGCATATAAAATAATAGTGATTCTGATAACCAGAGCAAAAGTTATGGTCCTCTGAAGTTTGACTAAAAATCAGTCCAAATTTTTTTGAAACTCTCAACTCAGACCATACCAACTGCTCCAGCTATTTTTCCCATCAAGTTCAATGTCTTAGAAGTGGGGGAAAAATTTCAAGTCAAAACAAGCACCGTAGCTACCAGAACAAAAATCTCGAAAAATGAAGAAAAATCACAAAAAATATTGCTGAAATGTAGAAAATGGCATTTTCTGAAGAATTTGAGTTTGCAAATCGGCAGAGCCAGTTTTACCAAGGAGGGAAATCAAATTCCACCCGAAATGCATATAAAATAATAGTGATTCTGATAACCAGAGCAAAAGTTATGGTCCTCTGAAGTTTGACTAAAAATCAGTCCAAATTTTTTTGAAACTCTCAACTCAGACCATACCAACTGCTCCAGCTATTTTTCCCATCAAGTTCAATGTCTTAGAAGTGGGGGGAAAAATTGCAAGTCAAAACAAGCACCGTAGCTACCAGAACAAAAATCTCGAAAAATGAAGAAAAATCACAAAAAATATTGCTGAAATGTAGAAAATGGCATTTTCTGAAGAATTTGAGTTTGCAAATCGGCAGAGCCAGTTTTACCAAGGAGGGAAATCAAATTCCACCCGAAATGCATATAAAATAATAGTGATTCTGATAACCAGAGCAAAAGTTATGGTCCTCTGAAGTTTGACTAAAAATCAGTCCAAATTTTTTTGAAACTCTCAACTCAGACCATACCAACTGCTCCAGCTATTTTTCCCATCAAGTTCAATGTCTTAGAAGTGGGGGAAAAATTGCAAGTCAAAACAAGCACCGTAGCTACAGAACAAAAATCTCGAAAAATGAAGAAAAATCACAAAAAATATTGCTGAAATGTAGAAAATGGCATTTTCTGAAGAATTTGAGTTTGCAAATCGGCAGAGCCAGTTTTACCAAGGAGGGAAATCAAATTCCACCCGAAATGCATATAAAATAATAGTGATTCTGATAACCAGAGCAAAAGTTATGGTCCTCTGAAGTTTGACTAAAAATCAGTCCAAAATTTTTTTGAAACTCTCAACTCAGACCATACCAACTGCTCCAGCTATTTTTCCCATCAAGTTCAATGTCTTAGAAGTGGGGGGAAAAATTCAAGTCAAAACAAGCACCGTAGCTACCAGAACAAAAATCTCGAAAAAATGAAGAAAAATCACAAAAAATATTGCTGAAATGTAGAAAATGGCATTTTCTGAAGAATTTGAGTTTGCAAATCGGCAGAGCCAGTTTTACCAAGGAGGGAAATCAAATTCCACCCGAAATGCATATAAAATAATAGTGATTCTGATAACCAGAGCAAAAGTTATGGTCCTCTGAAGTTTGACTAAAAATCAGTCCAAAATTTTTTTGAAACTCTCAACTCAGACCATACCAACTGCTCCAGCTATTTTTCCCATCAAGTTCAATGTCTTAGAAGTGGGGGGAAAAATTGCAAGTCAAAACAAGCACCGTAGCTACAGAACAAAAATCTCGAAAAATGAAGAAAAATCACAAAAAATATTGCTGAAATGTAGAAAATGGCATTTTCTGAAGAATTTGAGTTTGCAAATCGGCAGAGCCAGTTTTACCAAGGAGGGAAATCAAATTCCACCCGAAATGCATATAAAATAATAGTGATTCTGATAACCAGAGCAAAAGTTATGGTCCTCTGAAGTTTGACTAAAAATCAGTCCAAATTTTTTTGAAACTCTCAACTCAGACCATACCAACTGCTCCAGCTATTTTTCCCATCAAGTTCAATGTCTTAGAAGTGGGGGAAAAATTTCAAGTCAAAACAAGCACCGTAGCTACCAGAACAAAAATCTCGAAAAATGAAGAAAAATCACAAAAAATATTGCTGAAATGTAGAAAATGGCATTTTCTGAAGAATTTGAGTTTGCAAACCGCAGAGCCAGTTTTACCAAGGAGGGAAATCAAATTCCACCCGAAATGCATATAAAATAATAGTGATTCTGATAACCAGAGCAAAAGTTATGGTCCTCTGAAGTTTGACTAAAAATCAGTCCAAAATTTTTTTGAAACTCTCAACTCAGACCATACCAACTGCTCCAGCTATTTTTCCCATCAAGTTCAATGTCTTAGAAGTGGGGGAAAAATTTCAAGTCAAAACAAGCACCGTAGCTACCAGAACAAAAATCTCGAAAAAATGAAGAAAAATCACAAAAAATATTGCTGAAATGTAGAAAATGGCATTTTCTGAAGAATTTGAGTTTGCAAATCGGCAGAGCCAGTTTTACCAAGGAGGGAAATCAAATTCCACCCGAAATGCATATAAAATAATAGTGATTCTGATAACCAGAGCAAAAGTTATGGTCCTCTGAAGTTTGACTAAAAATCAGTCCAAAATTTTTTTGAAACTCTCAACTCAGACCATACCAACTGCTCCAGCTATTTTTCCCATCAAGTTCAATGTCTTAGAAGTGGGGGAAAAATTTCAAGTCAAAACAAGCACCGTAGCTACAGAACAAAAATCTCGAAAAATGAAGAAAAATCACAAAAAATATTGCTGAAATGTAGAAAATGGCATTTTCTGAAGAATTTGAGTTTGCAAATCGGCAGAGCCAGTTTTACCAAGGAGGGAAATCAAATTCCACCCGAAATGCATATAAAATAATAGTGATTCTGATAACCAGAGCAAAAGTTATGGTCCTCTGAAGTTTGACTAAAAATCAGTCCAAATTTTTTTGAAACTCTCAACTCAGACCATACCAACTGCTCCAGCTATTTTTCCCATCAAGTTCAATGTCTTAGAAGTGGGGGAAAAATTGCAAGTCAAAACAAGCACCGTAGCTACAGAACAAAAATCTCGAAAAATGAAGAAAAATCACAAAAAATATTGCTGAAATGTAGAAAATGGCATTTTCTGAAGAATTTGAGTTTGCAAATCGGCAGAGCCAGTTTTACCAAGGAGGGAAATCAAATTCCACCCGAAATGCATATAAAATAATAGTGATTCTGATAACCAGAGCAAAAGTTATGGTCCTCTGAAGTTTGACTAAAAATCAGTCCAAATTTTTTTGAAACTCTCAACTCAGACCATACCAACTGCTCCAGCTATTTTTCCCATCAAGTTCAATGTCTTAGAAGTGGGGGGAAAAATTTCAAGTCAAAACAAGCACCGTAGCTACCAGAACAAAAATCTCGAAAAATGAAGAAAAATCACAAAAAATATTGCTGAAATGTAGAAAATGGCATTTTCTGAAGAATTTGAGTTTGCAAATCGGCAGAGCCAGTTTTACCAAGGAGGGAAATCAAATTCCACCCGAAATGCATATAAAATAATAGTGATTCTGATAACCAGAGCAAAAGTTATGGTCCTCTGAAGTTTGACTAAAAATCAGTCCAAATTTTTTTGAAACTCTCAACTCAGACCATACCAACTGCTCCAGCTATTTTTCCCATCAAGTTCAATGTCTTAGAAGTGGGGGAAAAATTTCAAGTCAAAACAAGCACCGTAGCTACCAGAACAAAAATCTCGAAAAATGAAGAAAAATCACAAAAAATATTGCTGAAATGTAGAAAATGGCATTTTCTGAAGAATTTGAGTTTGCAAATCGGCAGAGCCAGTTTTACCAAGGAGGGAAATCAAATTCCACCCGAAATGCATATAAAATAATAGTGATTCTGATAACCAGAGCAAAAGTTATGGTCCTCTGAAGTTTGACTAAAAATCAGTCCAAATTTTTTTGAAACTCTCAACTCAGACCATACCAACTGCTCCAGCTATTTTTCCCATCAAGTTCAATGTCTTAGAAGTGGGGGAAAAATTTCAAGTCAAAACAAGCACCGTAGCTACCAGAACAAAAATCTCGAAAAATGAAGAAAAATCACAAAAAATATTGCTGAAATGTAGAAAATGGCATTTTCTGAAGAATTTGAGTTTGCAAATCGGCAGAGCCAGTTTACCAAGGAGGGAAATCAAATTCCACCCGAAATGCATATAAAATAATAGTGATTCTGATAACCAGAGCAAAAGTTATGGTCCTCTGAAGTTTGACTAAAAATCAGTCCAAATTTTTTTGAAACTCTCAACTCAGACCATACCAACTGCTCCAGCTATTTTTCCCATCAAGTTCAATGTCTTAGAAGTGGGGGAAAAATTTCAAGTCAAAACAAGCACCGTAGCTACCAGAACAAAAATCTCGAAAAATGAAGAAAAATCACAAAAAATATTGCTGAAATGTAGAAAATGGCATTTTCTGAAGAATTTGAGTTTGCAAACGGCAGAGCCAGTTTTACCAAGGAGGGAAATCAAATTCCACCCGAAATGCATATAAAATAATAGTGATTCTGATAACCAGAGCAAAAGTTATGGTCCTCTGAAGTTTGACTAAAAATCAGTCCAAAATTTTTTTGAAACTCTCAACTCAGACCATACCAACTGCTCCAGCTATTTTTCCCATCAAGTTCAATGTCTTAGAAGTGGGGGGAAAAATTGCAAGTCAAAACAAGCACCGTAGCTACAGAACAAAAATCTCGAAAAATGAAGAAAAATCACAAAAAATATTGCTGAAATGTAGAAAATGGCATTTTCTGAAGAATTTGAGTTTGCAAATCGGCAGAGCCAGTTTTACCAAGGAGGGAAATCAAATTCCACCCGAAATGCATATAAAATAATAGTGATTCTGATAACCAGAGCAAAAGTTATGGTCCTCTGAAGTTTGACTAAAAATCAGTCCAAATTTTTTTGAAACTCTCAACTCAGACCATACCAACTGCTCCAGCTATTTTTCCCATCAAGTTCAATGTCTTAGAAGTGGGGGGAAAAATTTCAAGTCAAAACAAGCACCGTAGCTACCAGAACAAAAATCTCGAAAAATGAAGAAAAATCACAAAAAATATTGCTGAAATGTAGAAAATGGCATTTTCTGAAGAATTTGAGTTTGCAAACGGCAGAGCCAGTTTTACCAAGGAGGGAAATCAAATTCCACCCGAAATGCATATAAAATAATAGTGATTCTGATAACCAGAGCAAAAGTTATGGTCCTCTGAAGTTTGACTAAAAATCAGTCCAAATTTTTTTGAAACTCTCAACTCAGACCATACCAACTGCTCCAGCTATTTTTCCCATCAAGTTCAATGTCTTAGAAGTGGGGGAAAAATTGCAAGTCAAAACAAGCACCGTAGCTACCAGAACAAAAATCTCGAAAAATGAAGAAAAATCACAAAAAATATTGCTGAAATGTAGAAAATGGCATTTTCTGAAGAATTTGAGTTTGCAAATCGGCAGAGCCAGTTTTACCAAGGAGGGAAATCAAATTCCACCCGAAATGCATATAAAATAATAGTGATTCTGATAACCAGAGCAAAAGTTATGGTCCTCTGAAGTTTGACTAAAAATCAGTCCAAATTTTTTTGAAACTCTCAACTCAGACCATACCAACTGCTCCAGCTATTTTTCCCATCAAGTTCAATGTCTTAGAAGTGGGGGAAAAATTTCAAGTCAAAACAAGCACCGTAGCTACCAGAACAAAAATCTCGAAAAATGAAGAAAAATCACAAAAAATATTGCTGAAATGTAGAAAATGGCATTTTCTGAAGAATTTGAGTTTGCAAACCGGCAGAGCCAGTTTTACCAAGGAGGGAAATCAAATTCCACCCGAAATGCATATAAAATAATAGTGATTCTGATAACCAGAGCAAAAGTTATGGTCCTCTGAAGTTTGACTAAAAATCAGTCCAAAATTTTTTTGAAACTCTCAACTCAGACCATACCAACTGCTCCAGCTATTTTTCCCATCAAGTTCAATGTCTTAGAAGTGGGGGGAAAAATTGCAAGTCAAAACAAGCACCGTAGCTACTAGAACAAAAATCTCGAAAAATGAAGAAAAATCACAAAAAATATTGCTGAAATGTAGAAAATGGCATTTTCTGAAGAATTTGAGTTTGCAAATCGGCAGAGCCAGTTTTACCAAGGAGGGAAATCAAATTCCACCCGAAATGCATATAAAATAATAGTGATTCTGATAACCAGAGCAAAAGTTATGGTCCTCTGAAGTTTGACTAAAAATCAGTCCAAATTTTTTTGAAACTCTCAACTCAGACCATACCAACTGCTCCAGCTATTTTTCCCATCAAGTTCAATGTCTTAGAAGTGGGGGAAAAATTCAAGTCAAAACAAGCACCGTAGCTACCAGAACAAAAATCTCGAAAAATGAAGAAAAATCACAAAAAATATTGCTGAAATGTAGAAAATGGCATTTTCTGAAGAATTTGAGTTTGCAAACGGCAGAGCCAGTTTTACCAAGGAGGGAAATCAAATTCCACCCGAAATGCATATAAAATAATAGTGATTCTGATAACCAGAGCAAAAGTTATGGTCCTCTGAAGTTTGACTAAAAATCAGTCCAAAATTTTTTTGAAACTCTCAACTCAGACCATACCAACTGCTCCAGCTATTTTTCCCATCAAGTTCAATGTCTTAGAAGTGGGGGAAAAATTGCAAGTCAAAACAAGCACCGTAGCTACCAGAACAAAAATCTCGAAAAATGAAGAAAAATCACAAAAAATATTGCTGAAATGTAGAAAATGGCATTTTCTGAAGAATTTGAGTTTGCAAATCGGCAGAGCCAGTTTTACCAAGGAGGGAAATCAAATTCCACCCGAAATGCATATAAAATAATAGTGATTCTGATAACCAGAGCAAAAGTTATGGTCCTCTGAAGTTTGACTAAAAATCAGTCCAAATTTTTTTGAAACTCTCAACTCAGACCATACCAACTGCTCCAGCTATTTTTCCCATCAAGTTCAATGTCTTAGAAGTGGGGGAAAAATTTCAAGTCAAAACAAGCACCGTAGCTACCAGAACAAAAATCTCGAAAAATGAAGAAAAATCACAAAAAATATTGCTGAAATGTAGAAAATGGCATTTTCTGAAGAATTTGAGTTTGCAAATCGGCAGAGCCAGTTTTACCAAGGAGGGAAATCAAATTCCACCCGAAATGCATATAAAATAATAGTGATTCTGATAACCAGAGCAAAAGTTATGGTCCTCTGAAGTTTGACTAAAAATCAGTCCAAAATTTTTTTGAAACTCTCAACTCAGACCATACCAACTGCTCCAGCTATTTTTCCCATCAAGTTCAATGTCTTAGAAGTGGGGGAAAAATTTCAAGTCAAAACAAGCACCGTAGCTACCAGAACAAAAATCTCGAAAAATGAAGAAAAATCACAAAAAATATTGCTGAAATGTAGAAAATGGCATTTTCTGAAGAATTTGAGTTTGCAAATCGGCAGAGCCAGTTTTACCAAGGAGGGAAATCAAATTCCACCCGAAATGCATATAAAATAATAGTGATTCTGATAACCAGAGCAAAAGTTATGGTCCTCTGAAGTTTGACTAAAAATCAGTCCAAATTTTTTTGAAACTCTCAACTCAGACCATACCAACTGCTCCAGCTATTTTTCCCATCAAGTTCAATGTCTTAGAAGTGGGGGAAAAATTTCAAGTCAAAACAAGCACCGTAGCTACCAGAACAAAAATCTCGAAAAATGAAGAAAAATCACAAAAAATATTGCTGAAATGTAGAAAATGGCATTTTCTGAAGAATTTGAGTTTGCAAATCGGCAGAGCCAGTTTTACCAAGGAGGGAAATCAAATTCCACCCGAAATGCATATAAAATAATAGTGATTCTGATAACCAGAGCAAAAGTTATGGTCCTCTGAAGTTTGACTAAAAATCAGTCCAAATTTTTTTGAAACTCTCAACTCAGACCATACCAACTGCTCCAGCTATTTTTCCCATCAAGTTCAATGTCTTAGAAGTGGGGG
Source organism: Vigna unguiculata (assembly GCF_004118075.2). Taxonomy (NCBI): domain Eukaryota; kingdom Viridiplantae; phylum Streptophyta; class Magnoliopsida; order Fabales; family Fabaceae; genus Vigna; species Vigna unguiculata. The sequence goes on from NW_021011040.1 coordinate 22,806, forward strand.
AAAAATTTCAAGTCAAAACAAGCACCGTAGCTACCAGAACAAAAATCTCGAAAAATGAAGAAAAATCACAAAAAATATTGCTGAAATGTAGAAAATGGCATTTTCTGAAGAATTTGAGTTTGCAAACCGCAGAGCCAGTTTACCAAGGAGGGAAATCAAATTCCACCCGAAATGCATATAAAATAATAGTGATTCTGATAACCAGAGCAAAAGTTATGGTCCTCTGAAGTTTGACTAAAAATCAGTCCAAATTTTTTTGAAACTCTCAACTCAGACCATACCAACTGCTCCAGCTATTTTTCCCATCAAGTTCAATGTCTTAGAAGTGGGGGAAAAATTGCAAGTCAAAACAAGCACCGTAGCTACCAGAACAAAAATCTCGAAAAATGAAGAAAAATCACAAAAAATATTGCTGAAATGTAGAAAATGGCATTTTCTGAAGAATTTGAGTTTGCAAATCGGCAGAGCCAGTTTTACCAAGGAGGGAAATCAAATTCCACCCGAAATGCATATAAAATAATAGTGATTCTGATAACCAGAGCAAAAGTTATGGTCCTCTGAAGTTTGACTAAAAATCAGTCCAAATTTTTTTGAAACTCTCAACTCAGACCATACCAACTGCTCCAGCTATTTTTCCCATCAAGTTCAATGTCTTAGAAGTGGGGGGAAAAATTTCAAGTCAAAACAAGCACCGTAGCTACCAGAACAAAAATCTCGAAAAATGAAGAAAAATCACAAAAAATATTGCTGAAATGTAGAAAATGGCATTTTCTGAAGAATTTGAGTTTGCAAATCGGCAGAGCCAGTTTTACCAAGGAGGGAAATCAAATTCCACCCGAAATGCATATAAAATAATAGTGATTCTGATAACCAGAGCAAAAGTTATGGTCCTCTGAAGTTTGACTAAAAATCAGTCCAAATTTTTTTGAAACTCTCAACTCAGACCATACCAACTGCTCCAGCTATTTTTCCCATCAAGTTCAATGTCTTAGAAGTGGGGGAAAAATTTCAAGTCAAAACAAGCACCGTAGCTACCAGAACAAAAATCTCGAAAAATGAAGAAAAATCACAAAAAATATTGCTGAAATGTAGAAAATGGCATTTTCTGAAGAATTTGAGTTTGCAAATCGGCAGAGCCAGTTTTACCAAGGAGGGAAATCAAATTCCACCCGAAATGCATATAAAATAATAGTGATTCTGATAACCAGAGCAAAAGTTATGGTCCTCTGAAGTTTGACTAAAAATCAGTCCAAATTTTTTTGAAACTCTCAACTCAGACCATACCAACTGCTCCAGCTATTTTTCCCATCAAGTTCAATGTCTTAGAAGTGGGGGAAAAATTTCAAGTCAAAACAAGCACCGTAGCTACCAGAACAAAAATCTCGAAAAATGAAGAAAAATCACAAAAAATATTGCTGAAATGTAGAAAATGGCATTTTCTGAAGAATTTGAGTTTGCAAACGGCAGAGCCAGTTTACCAAGGAGGGAAATCAAATTCCACCCGAAATGCATATAAAATAATAGTGATTCTGATAACCAGAGCAAAAGTTATGGTCCTCTGAAGTTTGACTAAAAATCAGTCCAAAATTTTTTTGAAACTCTCAACTCAGACCATACCAACTGCTCCAGCTATTTTTCCCATCAAGTTCAATGTCTTAGAAGTGGGGGAAAAATTTCAAGTCAAAACAAGCACCGTAGCTACCAGAACAAAAATCTCGAAAAAATGAAGAAAAATCACAAAAAATATTGCTGAAATGTAGAAAATGGCATTTTCTGAAGAATTTGAGTTTGCAAACCGGCAGAGCCAGTTTTACCAAGGAGGGAAATCAAATTCCACCCGAAATGCATATAAAATAATAGTGATTCTGATAACCAGAGCAAAAGTTATGGTCCTCTGAAGTTTGACTAAAAATCAGTCCAAAATTTTTTTGAAACTCTCAACTCAGACCATACCAACTGCTCCAGCTATTTTTCCCATCAAGTTCAATGTCTTAGAAGTGGGGGGAAAAATTGCAAGTCAAAACAAGCACCGTAGCTACCAGAACAAAAATCTCGAAAAATGAAGAAAAATCACAAAAAATATTGCTGAAATGTAGAAAATGGCATTTTCTGAAGAATTTGAGTTTGCAAATCGGCAGAGCCAGTTTTACCAAGGAGGGAAATCAAATTCCACCCGAAATGCATATAAAATAATAGTGATTCTGATAACCAGAGCAAAAGTTATGGTCCTCTGAAGTTTGACTAAAAATCAGTCCAAATTTTTTTGAAACTCTCAACTCAGACCATACCAACTGCTCCAGCTATTTTTCCCATCAAGTTCAATGTCTTAGAAGTGGGGGAAAAATTTCAAGTCAAAACAAGCACCGTAGCTACCAGAACAAAAATCTCGAAAAAATGAAGAAAAATCACAAAAAATATTGCTGAAATGTAGAAAATGGCATTTTCTGAAGAATTTGAGTTTGCAAACCGGCAGAGCCAGTTTACCAAGGAGGGAAATCAAATTCCACCCGAAATGCATATAAAATAATAGTGATTCTGATAACCAGAGCAAAAGTTATGGTCCTCTGAAGTTTGACTAAAAATCAGTCCAAAATTTTTTTGAAACTCTCAACTCAGACCATACCAACTGCTCCAGCTATTTTTCCCATCAAGTTCAATGTCTTAGAAGTGGGGGAAAAATTGCAAGTCAAAACAAGCACCGTAGCTACCAGAACAAAAATCTCGAAAAATGAAGAAAAATCACAAAAAATATTGCTGAAATGTAGAAAATGGCATTTTCTGAAGAATTTGAGTTTGCAAATCGGCAGAGCCAGTTTTACCAAGGAGGGAAATCAAATTCCACCCGAAATGCATATAAAATAATAGTGATTCTGATAACCAGAGCAAAAGTTATGGTCCTCTGAAGTTTGACTAAAAATCAGTCCAAAATTTTTTTGAAACTCTCAACTCAGACCATACCAACTGCTCCAGCTATTTTTCCCATCAAGTTCAATGTCTTAGAAGTGGGGGAAAAATTTCAAGTCAAAACAAGCACCGTAGCTACCAGAACAAAAATCTCGAAAAATGAAGAAAAATCACAAAAAATATTGCTGAAATGTAGAAAATGGCATTTTCTGAAGAATTTGAGTTTGCAAATCGGCAGAGCCAGTTTTACCAAGGAGGGAAATCAAATTCCACCCGAAATGCATATAAAATAATAGTGATTCTGATAACCAGAGCAAAAGTTATGGTCCTCTGAAGTTTGACTAAAAATCAGTCCAAATTTTTTTGAAACTCTCAACTCAGACCATACCAACTGCTCCAGCTATTTTTCCCATCAAGTTCAATGTCTTAGAAGTGGGGGAAAAATTTCAAGTCAAAACAAGCACCGTAGCTACCAGAACAAAAATCTCGAAAAAATGAAGAAAAATCACAAAAAATATTGCTGAAATGTAGAAAATGGCATTTTCTGAAGAATTTGAGTTTGCAAATCGGCAGAGCCAGTTTTACCAAGGAGGGAAATCAAATTCCACCCGAAATGCATATAAAATAATAGTGATTCTGATAACCAGAGCAAAAGTTATGGTCCTCTGAAGTTTGACTAAAAATCAGTCCAAATTTTTTTGAAACTCTCAACTCAGACCATACCAACTGCTCCAGCTATTTTTCCCATCAAGTTCAATGTCTTAGAAGTGGGGGGAAAAATTTCAAGTCAAAACAAGCACCGTAGCTACCAGAACAAAAATCTCGAAAAAATGAAGAAAAATCACAAAAAATATTGCTGAAATGTAGAAAATGGCATTTTCTGAAGAATTTGAGTTTGCAAACGGCAGAGCCAGTTTTACCAAGGAGGGAAATCAAATTCCACCCGAAATGCATATAAAATAATAGTGATTCTGATAACCAGAGCAAAAGTTATGGTCCTCTGAAGTTTGACTAAAAATCAGTCCAAAATTTTTTTGAAACTCTCAACTCAGACCATACCAACTGCTCCAGCTATTTTTCCCATCAAGTTCAATGTCTTAGAAGTGGGGGAAAAATTTCAAGTCAAAACAAGCACCGTAGCTACCAGAACAAAAATCTCGAAAAAATGAAGAAAAATCACAAAAAATATTGCTGAAATGTAGAAAATGGCATTTTCTGAAGAATTTGAGTTTGCAAATCGGCAGAGCCAGTTTTACCAAGGAGGGAAATCAAATTCCACCCGAAATGCATATAAAATAATAGTGATTCTGATAACCAGAGCAAAAGTTATGGTCCTCTGAAGTTTGACTAAAAATCAGTCCAAATTTTTTTGAAACTCTCAACTCAGACCATACCAACTGCTCCAGCTATTTTTCCCATCAAGTTCAATGTCTTAGAAGTGGGGGAAAAATTGCAAGTCAAAACAAGCACCGTAGCTACCAGAACAAAAATCTCGAAAAAATGAAGAAAAATCACAAAAAATATTGCTGAAATGTAGAAAATGGCATTTTCTGAAGAATTTGAGTTTGCAAATCGGCAGAGCCAGTTTTACCAAGGAGGGAAATCAAATTCCACCCGAAATGCATATAAAATAATAGTGATTCTGATAACCAGAGCAAAAGTTATGGTCCTCTGAAGTTTGACTAAAAATCAGTCCAAATTTTTTTGAAACTCTCAACTCAGACCATACCAACTGCTCCAGCTATTTTTCCCATCAAGTTCAATGTCTTAGAAGTGGGGGAAAAATTTCAAGTCAAAACAAGCACCGTAGCTACCAGAACAAAAATCTCGAAAAATGAAGAAAAATCACAAAAAATATTGCTGAAATGTAGAAAATGGCATTTTCTGAAGAATTTGAGTTTGCAAATCGGCAGAGCCAGTTTTACCAAGGAGGGAAATCAAATTCCACCCGAAATGCATATAAAATAATAGTGATTCTGATAACCAGAGCAAAAGTTATGGTCCTCTGAAGTTTGACTAAAAATCAGTCCAAATTTTTTTGAAACTCTCAACTCAGACCATACCAACTGCTCCAGCTATTTTTCCCATCAAGTTCAATGTCTTAGAAGTGGGGGAAAATATTGCAAGTCAAAACAAGCACCGTAGCTACTAGAACAAAAATCTCGAAAAATGAAGAAAAATCACAAAAAATATTGCTGAAATGTAGAAAATGGCATTTTCTGAAGAATTTGAGTTTGCAAATCGGCAGAGCCAGTTTTACCAAGGAGGGAAATCAAATTCCACCCGAAATGCATATAAAATAATAGTGATTCTGATAACCAGAGCAAAAGTTATGGTCCTCTGAAGTTTGACTAAAAATCAGTCCAAAATTTTTTTGAAACTCTCAACTCAGACCATACCAACTGCTCCAGCTATTTTTCCCATCAAGTTCAATGTCTTAGAAGTGGGGGAAAAATTTCAAGTCAAAACAAGCACCGTAGCTACCAGAACAAAAATCTCGAAAAATGAAGAAAAATCACAAAAAAATTGCTGAAATGTAGAAAATGGCATTTTCTGAGAATTTGAGTTTGCAAACCAGCAAGCCATTTACCAAGGGGGAAATCAAATTCCACCCGAAATGCATATAAAATAATAGTGATTCTGATAACCAGAGCAAAAGTTATGGTCCTCTGAAGTTTGACTAAAAATCAGTCCAAATTTTTTTGAAACTCTCAACTCAGACCATACCAACTGCTCCAGCTATTTTTCCCATCAAGTTCAATGTCTTAGAAGTGGGGGAAAAATTGCAAGTCAAAACAAGCACCGTAGCTACCAGAACAAAAATCTCGAAAAATGAAGAAAAATCACAAAAAATATTGCTGAAATGTAGAAAATGGCATTTTCTGAAGAATTTGAGTTTGCAAACCGGCAGAGCCAGTTTTACCAAGGAGGGAAATCAAATTCCACCCGAAATGCATATAAAATAATAGTGATTCTGATAACCAGAGCAAAAGTTATGGTCCTCTGAAGTTTGACTAAAAATCAGTCCAAATTTTTTTGAAACTCTCAACTCAGACCATACCAACTGCTCCAGCTATTTTTCCCATCAAGTTCAATGTCTTAGAAGTGGGGGAAAAATTTCAAGTCAAAACAAGCACCGTAGCTACCAGAACAAAAATCTCGAAAAAATGAAGAAAAATCACAAAAAATATTGCTGAAATGTAGAAAATGGCATTTTCTGAAGAATTTGAGTTTGCAAACCGCAGAGCCAGTTTACCAAGGAGGGAAATCAAATTCCACCCGAAATGCATATAAAATAATAGTGATTCTGATAACCAGAGCAAAAGTTATGGTCCTCTGAAGTTTGACTAAAAATCAGTCCAAAATTTTTTTGAAACTCTCAACTCAGACCATACCAACTGCTCCAGCTATTTTTCCCATCAAGTTCAATGTCTTAGAAGTGGGGGAAAAATTTCAAGTCAAAACAAGCACCGTAGCTACCAGAACAAAAATCTCGAAAAATGAAGAAAAATCACAAAAAATATTGCTGAAATGTAGAAAATGGCATTTTCTGAAGAATTTGAGTTTGCAAACCGGCAGAGCCAGTTTTACCAAGGAGGGAAATCAAATTCCACCCGAAATGCATATAAAATAATAGTGATTCTGATAACCAGAGCAAAAGTTATGGTCCTCTGAAGTTTGACTAAAAATCAGTCCAAATTTTTTTGAAACTCTCAACTCAGACCATACCAACTGCTCCAGCTATTTTTCCCATCAAGTTCAATGTCTTAGAAGTGGGGGAAAAATTGCAAGTCAAAACAAGCACCGTAGCTACCAGAACAAAAATCTCGAAAAATGAAGAAAAATCACAAAAAATATTGCTGAAATGTAGAAAATGGCATTTTCTGAAGAATTTGAGTTTGCAAATCGGCAGAGCCAGTTTTACCAAGGAGGGAAATCAAATTCCACCCGAAATGCATATAAAATAATAGTGATTCTGATAACAGAGCAAAAGTTATGGTCCTCTGAAGTTTGACTAAAAATCAGTCCAAATTTTTTTGAAACTCTCAACTCAGACCATACCAACTGCTCCAGCTATTTTTCCCATCAAGTTCAATGTCTTAGAAGTGGGGGTAAAAATTTTAAGTCAAAACAAGCACCGTAGTACCAGAACAAAAATCTTAAAAAATGAAGAAAAATCACAAAAAAATTACTGAAATGTAGAAAATGGCATTTTCTGGAGAATTTGAGTTTGCAAACCAGCAAGCCAATTCCGACAAGGTGGGAAATCAAATTCACCCGAAATGCATATAAAATAATAGTGATTCTGATAACCAGAGCAAAAGTTATGGTCCTCTGAAGTTTGACTAAAAATCAGTCCAAAATTTTTTTGAAACTCTCAACTCAGACCATACCAACTGCTCCAGCTATTTTTCCCATCAAGTTCAATGTCTTAGAAGTGGGGGAAAAATTGCAAGTCAAAACAAGCACCGTAGCTACCAGAACAAAAATCTCGAAAAAATGAAGAAAAATCACAAAAAATATTGCTGAAATGTAGAAAATGGCATTTTCTGAAGAATTTGAGTTTGCAAATCGGCAGAGCCAGTTTTACCAAGGAGGGAAATCAAATTCCACCCGAAATGCATATAAAATAATAGTGATTCTGATAACCAGAGCAAAAGTTATGGTCCTCTGAAGTTTGACTAAAAATCAGTCCAAATTTTTTTGAAACTCTCAACTCAGACCATACCAACTGCTCCAGCTATTTTTCCCATCAAGTTCAATGTCTTAGAAGTGGGGGAAAAATTTCAAGTCAAAACAAGCACCGTAGCTACCAGAACAAAAATCTCAAAAAATGAAGAAAAATCACAAAAAATATTGCTGAAATGTAGAAAATGGCATTTTCTGAGAATTTGAGTTTGCAAACCAGCAAAGCCATTTACCAAGGAGGGAAATCAAATTCCACCCGAAATGCATATAAAATAATAGTGATTCTGATAACCAGAGCAAAAGTTATGGTCCTCTGAAGTTTGACTAAAAATCAGTCCAAAATTTTTTTGAAACTCTCAACTCAGACCATACCAACTGCTCCAGCTATTTTTCCCATCAAGTTCAATGTCTTAGAAGTGGGGGAAAAATTCAAGTCAAAACAAGCACCGTAGCTACCAGAACAAAAATCTCGAAAAATGAAGAAAAATCACAAAAAATATTGCTGAAATGTAGAAAATGGCATTTTCTGAAGAATTTGAGTTTGCAAATCGGCAGAGCCAGTTTACCAAGGAGGGAAATCAAATTCCACCCGAAATGCATATAAAATAATAGTGATTCTGATAACCAGAGCAAAAGTTATGGTCCTCTGAAGTTTGACTAAAAATCAGTCCAAATTTTTTTGAAACTCTCAACTCAGACCATACCAACTGCTCCAGCTATTTTTCCCATCAAGTTCAATGTCTTAGAAGTGGGGGAAAAATTTCAAGTCAAAACAAGCACCGTAGCTACCAGAACAAAAATCTCGAAAAAATGAAGAAAAATCACAAAAAATATTGCTGAAATGTAGAAAATGGCATTTTCTGAAGAATTTGAGTTTGCAAACGCAGAGCCAGTTTACCAAGGAGGGAAATCAAATTCCACCCGAAATGCATATAAAATAATAGTGATTCTGATAACCAGAGCAAAAGTTATGGTCCTCTGAAGTTTGACTAAAAATCAGTCCAAATTTTTTTGAAACTCTCAACTCAGACCATACCAACTGCTCCAGCTATTTTTCCCATCAAGTTCAATGTCTTAGAAGTGGGGGAAAAATTTCAAGTCAAAACAAGCACCGTAGCTACCAGAACAAAAATCTCGAAAAAATGAAGAAAAATCACAAAAAATATTGCTGAAATGTAGAAAATGGCATTTTCTGAAGAATTTGAGTTTGCAAACGCAGAGCCAGTTTACCAAGGAGGGAAATCAAATTCCACCCGAAATGCATATAAAATAATAGTGATTCTGATAACCAGAGCAAAAGTTATGGTCCTCTGAAGTTTGACTAAAAATCAGTCCAAATTTTTTTGAAACTCTCAACTCAGACCATACCAACTGCTCCAGCTATTTTTCCCATCAAGTTCAATGTCTTAGAAGTGGGGGAAAAATTTCAAGTCAAAACAAGCACCGTAGCTACCAGAACAAAAATCTCGAAAAAATGAAGAAAAATCACAAAAAATATTGCTGAAATGTAGAAAATGGCATTTTCTGAAGAATTTGAGTTTGCAAACGGCAGAGCCAGTTTTACCAAGGAGGGAAATCAAATTCCACCCGAAATGCATATAAAATAATAGTGATTCTGATAACCAGAGCAAAAGTTATGGTCCTCTGAAGTTTGACTAAAAATCAGTCCAAATTTTTTTGAAACTCTCAACTCAGACCATACCAACTGCTCCAGCTATTTTTCCCATCAAGTTCAATGTCTTAGAAGTGGGGGAAAAATTTCAAGTCAAAACAAGCACCGTAGCTACCAGAACAAAAATCTCGAAAAATGAAGAAAAATCACAAAAAATATTGCTGAAATGTAGAAAATGGCATTTTCTGAAGAATTTGAGTTTGCAAACCGGCAGAGCCAGTTTACCAAGGAGGGAAATCAAATTCCACCCGAAATGCATATAAAATAATAGTGATTCTGATAACCAGAGCAAAAGTTATGGTCCTCTGAAGTTTGACTAAAAATCAGTCCAAATTTTTTTGAAACTCTCAACTCAGACCATACCAACTGCTCCAGCTATTTTTCCCATCAAGTTCAATGTCTTAGAAGTGGGGGAAAAATTTCAAGTCAAAACAAGCACCGTAGCTACCAGAACAAAAATCTCGAAAAATGAAGAAAAATCACAAAAAATATTGCTGAAATGTAGAAAATGGCATTTTCTGAAGAATTTGAGTTTGCAAATCGCAGAGCCAGTTTACCAAGGAGGGAAATCAAATTCCACCCGAAATGCATATAAAATAATAGTGATTCTGATAACCAGAGCAAAAGTTATGGTCCTCTGAAGTTTGACTAAAAATCAGTCCAAATTTTTTTGAAACTCTCAACTCAGACCATACCAACTGCTCCAGCTATTTTTCCCATCAAGTTCAATGTCTTAGAAGTGGGGGAAAAATTTCAAGTCAAAACAAGCACCGTAGCTACCAGAACAAAAATCTAAAAAATGAAGAAAAATCACAAAAAAATTGCTGAAATGTAGAAAATGGCATTTTCTGGAGAATTTGAGTTTGCAAACCAGCAAGCCATTTACAAGGTGGGAAATCAAATTCCACCCGAAATGCATATAAAATAATAGTGATTCTGATAACCAGAGCAAAAGTTATGGTCCTCTGAAGTTTGACTAAAAATCAGTCCAAATTTTTTTGAAACTCTCAACTCAGACCATACCAACTGCTCCAGCTATTTTTCCCATCAAGTTCAATGTCTTAGAAGTGGGGGAAAAATTTCAAGTCAAAACAAGCACCGTAGCTACCAGAACAAAAATCTCGAAAAAATGAAGAAAAATCACAAAAAATATTGCTGAAATGTAGAAAATGGCATTTTCTGAAGAATTTGAGTTTGCAAACCGGCAGAGCCAGTTTACCAAGGAGGGAAATCAAATTCCACCCGAAATGCATATAAAATAATAGTGATTCTGATAACCAGAGCAAAAGTTATGGTCCTCTGAAGTTTGACTAAAAATCAGTCCAAATTTTTTTGAAACTCTCAACTCAGACCATACCAACTGCTCCAGCTATTTTTCCCATCAAGTTCAATGTCTTAGAAGTGGGGGAAAAATTTCAAGTCAAAACAAGCACCGTAGCTACCAGAACAAAAATCTCGAAAAAATGAAGAAAAATCACAAAAAATATTGCTGAAATGTAGAAAATGGCATTTTCTGAAGAATTTGAGTTTGCAAACCGGCAGAGCCAGTTTACCAAGGAGGGAAATCAAATTCCACCCGAAATGCATATAAAATAATAGTGATTCTGATAACCAGAGCAAAAGTTATGGTCCTCTGAAGTTTGACTAAAAATCAGTCCAAAATTTTTTTGAAACTCTCAACTCAGACCATACCAACTGCTCCAGCTATTTTTCCCATCAAGTTCAATGTCTTAGAAGTGGGGGAAAAATTTCAAGTCAAAACAAGCACCGTAGCTACCAGAACAAAAATCTCAAAAAATGAAGAAAAATCACAAAAAAATTGCTGAAATGTAGAAAATGGCATTTTCTGGAGAATTTGAGTTTGCAAACCGCAAGCCATTCGACAAGGTGGGAAATCAAATTCCACCCGAAATGCATATAAAATAATAGTGATTCTGATAACCAGAGCAAAAGTTATGGTCCTCTGAAGTTTGACTAAAAATCAGTCCAAAATTTTTTTGAAACTCTCAACTCAGACCATACCAACTGCTCCAGCTATTTTTCCCATCAAGTTCAATGTCTTAGAAGTGGGGGGAAAAATTTCAAGTCAAAACAAGCACCGTAGCTACCAGAACAAAAATCTCGAAAAAATGAAGAAAAATCACAAAAAATATTGCTGAAATGTAGAAAATGGCATTTTCTGAAGAATTTGAGTTTGCAAATCGGCAGAGCCAGTTTTACCAAGGAGGGAAATCAAATTCCACCCGAAATGCATATAAAATAATAGTGATTCTGATAACCAGAGCAAAAGTTATGGTCCTCTGAAGTTTGACTAAAAATCAGTCCAAATTTTTTTGAAACTCTCAACTCAGACCATACCAACTGCTCCAGCTATTTTTCCCATCAAGTTCAATGTCTTAGAAGTGGGGGAAAAATTTCAAGTCAAAACAAGCACCGTAGCTACCAGAACAAAAATCTTAAAAAATGAAGAAAAATCACAAAAAACATTACTGAAATGTAGAAAATGGCATTTTCTGGAGAATTTGAGTTTGCAAACCAGCAAAGCCAATTCCACAAGGTGGGAAATCAAATTCACCCGAAATGCATATAAAATAATAGTGATTCTGATAACCAGAGCAAAAGTTATGGTCCTCTGAAGTTTGACTAAAAATCAGTCCAAATTTTTTTGAAACTCTCAACTCAGACCATACCAACTGCTCCAGCTATTTTTCCCATCAAGTTCAATGTCTTAGAAGTGGGGGAAAAATTTCAAGTCAAAACAAGCACCGTAGCTACCAGAACAAAAATCTCGAAAAAATGAAGAAAAATCACAAAAAATATTGCTGAAATGTAGAAAATGGCATTTTCTGAAGAATTTGAGTTTGCAAATCGGCAGAGCCAGTTTTACCAAGGAGGGAAATCAAATTCCACCCGAAATGCATATAAAATAATAGTGATTCTGATAACCAGAGCAAAAGTTATGGTCCTCTGAAGTTTGACTAAAAATCAGTCCAAATTTTTTTGAAACTCTCAACTCAGACCATACCAACTGCTCCAGCTATTTTTCCCATCAAGTTCAATGTCTTAGAAGTGGGGGTAAAAATTTAAGTCAAAACAAGCACCGTAGGTACCAGAACAAAAATCTTAAAAAATGAAGAAAAATCACAAAAAACATTACTGAAATGTAGAAAATGGCATTTTCTGGAGAATTTGAGTTTGCAAACCAGCAAAGCCAATTCCGACAAGGTGGGAAATCAAATTCACCCGAAATGCATATAAAATAATAGTGATTCTGATAACCAGAGCAAAAGTTATGGTCCTCTGAAGTTTGACTAAAAATCAGTCCAAATTTTTTTGAAACTCTCAACTCAGACCATACCAACTGCTCCAGCTATTTTTCCCATCAAGTTCAATGTCTTAGAAGTGGGGGGAAAAATTTCAAGTCAAAACAAGCACCGTAGCTACCAGAACAAAAATCTCGAAAAAATGAAGAAAAATCACAAAAAATATTGCTGAAATGTAGAAAATGGCATTTTCTGAAGAATTTGAGTTTGCAAACCGGCAGAGCCAGTTTTACCAAGGAGGGAAATCAAATTCCACCCGAAATGCATATAAAATAATAGTGATTCTGATAACCAGAGCAAAAGTTATGGTCCTCTGAAGTTTGACTAAAAATCAGTCCAAATTTTTTTGAAACTCTCAACTCAGACCATACCAACTGCTCCAGCTATTTTTCCCATCAAGTTCAATGTCTTAGAAGTGGGGGAAAAATTTCAAGTCAAAACAAGCACCGTAGCTACCAGAACAAAAATCTCGAAAAAATGAAGAAAAATCACAAAAAATATTGCTGAAATGTAGAAAATGGCATTTTCTGAAGAATTTGAGTTTGCAAACCGGCAGAGCCAGTTTACCAAGGAGGGAAATCAAATTCCACCCGAAATGCATATAAAATAATAGTGATTCTGATAACCAGAGCAAAAGTTATGGTCCTCTGAAGTTTGACTAAAAATCAGTCCAAATTTTTTTGAAACTCTCAACTCAGACCATACCAACTGCTCCAGCTATTTTTCCCATCAAGTTCAATGTCTTAGAAGTGGGGGAAAAATTTAAGTCAAAACAAGCACCGTAGTACCAGAACAAAAATCTTAAAAAATGAAGAAAAATCACAAAAAAATTACTGAAATGTAGAAAATGGCATTTTCTGGAGAATTTGAGTTTGCAAACCAGCAAAGCCAATTCGACAAGGTGGGAAATCAAATTCCACCCGAAATGCATATAAAATAATAGTGATTCTGATAACCAGAGCAAAAGTTATGGTCCTCTGAAGTTTGACTAAAAATCAGTCCAAATTTTTTTGAAACTCTCAACTCAGACCATACCAACTGCTCCAGCTATTTTTCCCATCAAGTTCAATGTCTTAGAAGTGGGGGGAAAAATTTCAAGTCAAAACAAGCACCGTAGCTACCAGAACAAAAATCTCGAAAAAATGAAGAAAAATCACAAAAAATATTGCTGAAATGTAGAAAATGGCATTTTCTGAAGAATTTGAGTTTGCAAATCGGCAGAGCCAGTTTACCAAGGAGGGAAATCAAATTCCACCCGAAATGCATATAAAATAATAGTGATTCTGATAACTAGAGCAAAAGTTATGGTCCTCTGAAGTTTGACTAAAAATCAGTCCAAATTTTTTTGAAACTCTCAACTCAGACCATACCAACTGCTCCAGCTATTTTTCCCATCAAGTTCAATGTCTTAGAAGTGGGGGTAAAAATTTTAAGTCAAAACAAGCACCGTAGGTACCAGAACAAAAATCTTAAAAAATGAAGAAAAATCACAAAAAACATTACTGAAATGTAGAAAATGGCATTTTCTGGAGAATTTGAGTTTGCAAACCAGCAAAGCCAATTCCGACAAGGTGGGAAATCAAATTTCACCCGAAATGCATATAAAATAATAGTGATTCTGATAACCAGAGCAAAAGTTATGGTCCTCTGAAGTTTGACTAAAAATCAGTCCAAAATTTTTTTGAAACTCTCAACTCAGACCATACCAACTGCTCCAGCTATTTTTCCCATCAAGTTCAATGTCTTAGAAGTGGGGGAAAAATTTCAAGTCAAAACAAGCACCGTAGCTACCAGAACAAAAATCTCGAAAAAATGAAGAAAAATCACAAAAAATATTGCTGAAATGTAGAAAATGGCATTTTCTGAAGAATTTGAGTTTGCAAACCGCAGAGCCAGTTTACCAAGGAGGGAAATCAAATTCCACCCGAAATGCATATAAAATAATAGTGATTCTGATAACCAGAGCAAAAGTTATGGTCCTCTGAAGTTTGACTAAAAATCAGTCCAAAATTTTTTTGAAACTCTCAACTCAGACCATACCAACTGCTCCAGCTATTTTTCCCATCAAGTTCAATGTCTTAGAAGTGGGGGAAAAATTTCAAGTCAAAACAAGCACCGTAGCTACCAGAACAAAAATCTCGAAAAAATGAAGAAAAATCACAAAAAATATTGCTGAAATGTAGAAAATGGCATTTTCTGAAGAATTTGAGTTTGCAAACCGGCAGAGCCATTTACCAAGGGGGAAATCAAATTCCACCCGAAATGCATATAAAATAATAGTGATTCTGATAACCAGAGCAAAAGTTATGGTCCTCTGAAGTTTGACTAAAAATCAGTCCAAATTTTTTTGAAACTCTCAACTCAGACCATACCAACTGCTCCAGCTATTTTTCCCATCAAGTTCAATGTCTTAGAAGTGGGGGAAAAATTTCAAGTCAAAACAAGCACCGTAGCTACCAGAACAAAAATCTTAAAAAATGAAGAAAAATCACAAAAAAATTACTGAAATGTAGAAAATGGCATTTTCTGGAGAATTTGAGTTTGCAAACCGCAAAGCCAATTTCCAAGGTGGGAAATCAAATTCCACCCGAAATGCATATAAAATAATAGTGATTCTGATAACCAGAGCAAAAGTTATGGTCCTCTGAAGTTTGACTAAAAATCAGTCCAAATTTTTTTGAAACTCTCAACTCAGACCATACCAACTGCTCCAGCTATTTTTCCCATCAAGTTCAATGTCTTAGAAGTGGGGGAAAAATTTCAAGTCAAAACAAGCACCGTAGCTACCAGAACAAAAATCTCGAAAAAATGAAGAAAAATCACAAAAAATATTGCTGAAATGTAGAAAATGGCATTTTCTGAAGAATTTGAGTTTGCAAACCGCAGAGCCAGTTTACCAAGGAGGGAAATCAAATTCCACCCGAAATGCATATAAAATAATAGTGATTCTGATAACCAGAGCAAAAGTTATGGTCCTCTGAAGTTTGACTAAAAATCAGTCCAAATTTTTTTGAAACTCTCAACTCAGACCATACCAACTGCTCCAGCTATTTTTCCCATCAAGTTCAATGTCTTAGAAGTGGGGGTAAAAATTTCAAGTCAAAACAAGCACCGTAGCTACCAGAACAAAAATCTAAAAAATGAAGAAAAATCACAAAAAAATTACTGAAATGTAGAAAATGGCATTTTCTGGAGAATTTGAGTTTGCAAACCAGCAAAGCCAATTCCGACAAGGTGGGAAATCAAATTCCACCCGAAATGCATATAAAATAATAGTGATTCTGATAACCAGAGCAAAAGTTATGGTCCTCTGAAGTTTGACTAAAAATCAGTCCAAATTTTTTTGAAACTCTCAACTCAGACCATACCAACTGCTCCAGCTATTTTTCCCATCAAGTTCAATGTCTTAGAAGTGGGGGAAAAATTTCAAGTCAAAACAAGCACCGTAGCTACCAGAACAAAAATCTCGAAAAAATGAAGAAAAATCACAAAAAATATTGCTGAAATGTAGAAAATGGCATTTTCTGAGAATTTGAGTTTGCAAACCGCAGAGCCATTTACCAAGGGGGAAATCAAATTCCACCCGAAATGCATATAAAATAATAGTGATTCTGATAACCAGAGCAAAAGTTATGGTCCTCTGAAGTTTGACTAAAAATCAGTCCAAATTTTTTTGAAACTCTCAACTCAGACCATACCAACTGCTCCAGCTATTTTTCCCATCAAGTTCAATGTCTTAGAAGTGGGGGAAAAATTTCAAGTCAAAACAAGCACCGTAGCTACCAGAACAAAAATCTCAAAAAATGAAGAAAAATCACAAAAAATATTGCTGAAATGTAGAAAATGGCATTTTCTGGAGAATTTGAGTTTGCAAACCGCAAGCCATTTACCAAGGAGGGAAATCAAATTCCACCCGAAATGCATATAAAATAATAGTGATTCTGATAACCAGAGCAAAAGTTATGGTCCTCTGAAGTTTGACTAAAAATCAGTCCAAATTTTTTTGAAACTCTCAACTCAGACCATACCAACTGCTCCAGCTATTTTTCCCATCAAGTTCAATGTCTTAGAAGTGGGGGTAAAAATTTAAGTCAAAACAAGCACCGTAGTACCAGAACAAAAATCTTAAAAAATGAAGAAAAATCACAAAAAACATTACTGAAATGTAGAAAATGGCATTTTCTGGAGAATTTGAGTTTGCAAACCGCAAAGCCAATTCGACAAGGTGGGAAATCAAATTCCACCCGAAATGCATATAAAATAATAGTGATTCTGATAACCAGAGCAAAAGTTATGGTCCTCTGAAGTTTGACTAAAAATCAGTCCAAATTTTTTTGAAACTCTCAACTCAGACCATACCAACTGCTCCAGCTATTTTTCCCATCAAGTTCAATGTCTTAGAAGTGGGGGAAAAATTTCAAGTCAAAACAAGCACCGTAGCTACCAGAACAAAAATCTCGAAAAAATGAAGAAAAATCACAAAAAATATTGCTGAAATGTAGAAAATGGCATTTTCTGAGAATTTGAGTTTGCAAACCGGCAAGCCATTTACCAAGGGGGAAATCAAATTCCACCCGAAATGCATATAAAATAATAGTGATTCTGATAACCAGAGCAAAAGTTATGGTCCTCTGAAGTTTGACTAAAAATCAGTCCAAATTTTTTTGAAACTCTCAACTCAGACCATACCAACTGCTCCAGCTATTTTTCCCATCAAGTTCAATGTCTTAGAAGTGGGGGAAAAATTTCAAGTCAAAACAAGCACCGTAGTACCAGAACAAAAATCTTAAAAAATGAAGAAAAATCACAAAAAACATTACTGAAATGTAGAAAATGGCATTTTCTGGAGAATTTGAGTTTGCAAACCAGCAAAGCCAATTCGACAAGGTGGGAAATCAAATTCCACCCGAAATGCATATAAAATAATAGTGATTCTGATAACCAGAGCAAAAGTTATGGTCCTCTGAAGTTTGACTAAAAATCAGTCCAAATTTTTTTGAAACTCTCAACTCAGACCATACCAACTGCTCCAGCTATTTTTCCCATCAAGTTCAATGTCTTAGAAGTGGGGGAAAAATTTCAAGTCAAAACAAGCACCGTAGCTACCAGAACAAAAATCTTAAAAAATGAAGAAAAATCACAAAAAACATTGCTGAAATGTAGAAAATGGCATTTTCTGGAGAATTTGAGTTTGCAAACCGCAAAGCCAATTCACAAGGTGGGAAATCAAATTCCACCCGAAATGCATATAAAATAATAGTGATTCTGATAACCAGAGCAAAAGTTATGGTCCTCTGAAGTTTGACTAAAAATCAGTCCAAAATTTTTTTGAAACTCTCAACTCAGACCATACCAACTGCTCCAGCTATTTTTCCCATCAAGTTCAATGTCTTAGAAGTGGGGGAAAAATTTCAAGTCAAAACAAGCACCGTAGCTACCAGAACAAAAATCTCGAAAAAATGAAGAAAAATCACAAAAAATATTGCTGAAATGTAGAAAATGGCATTTTCTGAAGAATTTGAGTTTGCAAACCGCAGAGCCAGTTTACCAAGGAGGGAAATCAAATTCCACCCGAAATGCATATAAAATAATAGTGATTCTGATAACCAGAGCAAAAGTTATGGTCCTCTGAAGTTTGACTAAAAATCAGTCCAAATTTTTTTGAAACTCTCAACTCAGACCATACCAACTGCTCCAGCTATTTTTCCCATCAAGTTCAATGTCTTAGAAGTGGGGGTAAAAATTTAAGTCAAAACAAGCACCGTAGCTACCAGAACAAAAATCTTAAAAAATGAAGAAAAATCACAAAAAACATTACTGAAATGTAGAAAATGGCATTTTCTGGAGAATTTGAGTTTGCAAACCAGCAAAGCCAATTCCGACAAGGTGGGAAATCAAATTCCACCCGAAATGCATATAAAATAATAGTGATTCTGATAACCAGAGCAAAAGTTATGGTCCTCTGAAGTTTGACTAAAAATCAGTCCAAATTTTTTTGAAACTCTCAACTCAGACCATACCAACTGCTCCAGCTATTTTTCCCATCAAGTTCAATGTCTTAGAAGTGGGGGAAAAATTTCAAGTCAAAACAAGCACCGTAGCTACCAGAACAAAAATCTCGAAAAAATGAAGAAAAATCACAAAAAATATTGCTGAAATGTAGAAAATGGCATTTTCTGAAGAATTTGAGTTTGCAAACCGGCAGAGCCAGTTTTACCAAGGAGGGAAATCAAATTCCACCCGAAATGCATATAAAATAATAGTGATTCTGATAACAGAGCAAAAGTTATGGTCCTCTGAAGTTTGACTAAAAATCAGTCCAAATTTTTTTGAAACTCTCAACTCAGACCATACCAACTGCTCCAGCTATTTTTCCCATCAAGTTCAATGTCTTAGAAGTGGGGGTAAAAATTTCAAGTCAAAACAAGCACCGTAGCTACCAGAACAAAAATCTTAAAAAATGAAGAAAAATCACAAAAAACATTACTGAAATGTAGAAAATGGCATTTTCTGGAGAATTTGAGTTTGCAAACCAGCAAAGCCAATTCCGACAAGGTGGGAAATCAAATTCCACCCGAAATGCATATAAAATAATAGTGATTCTGATAACCAGAGCAAAAGTTATGGTCCTCTGAAGTTTGACTAAAAATCAGTCCAAATTTTTTTGAAACTCTCAACTCAGACCATACCAACTGCTCCAGCTATTTTTCCCATCAAGTTCAATGTCTTAGAAGTGGGGGAAAAATTTCAAGTCAAAACAAGCACCGTAGCTACCAGAACAAAAATCTTAAAAAATGAAGAAAAATCACAAAAAAATTGCTGAAATGTAGAAAATGGCATTTTCTGGAGAATTTGAGTTTGCAAACCAGCAAGCCAATTCCACAAGGTGGGAAATCAAATTCCACCCGAAATGCATATAAAATAATAGTGATTCTGATAACCAGAGCAAAAGTTATGGTCCTCTGAAGTTTGACTAAAAATCAGTCCAAATTTTTTTGAAACTCTCAACTCAGACCATACCAACTGCTCCAGCTATTTTCCCATCAAGTTCAATGTCTTAGAAGTGGGGGAAAAATTTCAAGTCAAAACAAGCACCGTAGCTACCAGAACAAAAATCTCAAAAAATGAAGAAAAATCACAAAAAATATTGCTGAAATGTAGAAAATGGCATTTTCTGAGAATTTGAGTTTGCAAACCGGCAAGCCATTTACCAAGGGGGAAATCAAATTCCACCCGAAATGCATATAAAATAATAGTGATTCTGATAACAGAGCAAAAGTTATGGTCCTCTGAAGTTTGACTAAAAATCAGTCCAAATTTTTTTGAAACTCTCAACTCAGACCATACCAACTGCTCCAGCTATTTTTCCCATCAAGTTCAATGTCTTAGAAGTGGGGGTAAAAATTTAAGTCAAAACAAGCACCGTAGCTACCAGAACAAAAATCTTAAAAAATGAAGAAAAATCACAAAAAACATTACTGAAATGTAGAAAATGGCATTTTCTGGAGAATTTGAGTTTGCAAACCAGCAAAGCCAATTCCGACAAGGTGGGAAATCAAATTCCACCCGAAATGCATATAAAATAATAGTGATTCTGATAACCAGAGCAAAAGTTATGGTCCTCTGAAGTTTGACTAAAAATCAGTCCAAAATTTTTTTGAAACTCTCAACTCAGACCATACCAACTGCTCCAGCTATTTTTCCCATCAAGTTCAATGTCTTAGAAGTGGGGGAAAAATTTCAAGTCAAAACAAGCACCGTAGCTACCAGAACAAAAATCTCGAAAAAATGAAGAAAAATCACAAAAAATATTGCTGAAATGTAGAAAATGGCATTTTCTGAGAATTGAGTTTGCAAACCGGCAAGCCATTTACAAGGGGGAAATCAAATTCCACCCGAAATGCATATAAAATAATAGTGATTCTGATAACAGAGCAAAAGTTATGGTCCTCTGAAGTTTGACTAAAAATCAGTCCAAATTTTTTTGAAACTCTCAACTCAGACCATACCAACTGCTCCAGCTATTTTTCCCATCAAGTTCAATGTCTTAGAAGTGGGGGTAAAAATTTCAAGTCAAAACAAGCACCGTAGCTACCAGAACAAAAATCTTAAAAAATGAAGAAAAATCACAAAAAACATTACTGAAATGTAGAAAATGGCATTTTCTGGAGAATTTGAGTTTGCAAACCAGCAAAGCCAATTCCGACAAGGTGGGAAATCAAATTCCACCCGAAATGCATATAAAATAATAGTGATTCTGATAACCAGAGCAAAAGTTATGGTCCTCTGAAGTTTGACTAAAAATCAGTCCAAATTTTTTTGAAACTCTCAACTCAGACCATACCAACTGCTCCAGCTATTTTTCCCATCAAGTTCAATGTCTTAGAAGTGGGGGAAAAAATTTCAAGTCAAAACAAGCACCGTAGCTACCAGAACAAAAATCTGAAAAAATGAAGAAAAATCACAAAAAATATTGCTGAAATGTAGAAAATGGCATTTTCTGAAGAATTTGAGTTTGCAAACCGGCAGAGCCAGTTTACCAAGGAGGGAAATCAAATTCCACCCGAAATGCATATAAAATAATAGTGATTCTGATAACCAGAGCAAAAGTTATGGTCCTCTGAAGTTTGACTAAAAATCAGTCCAAATTTTTTTGAAACTCTCAACTCAGACCATACCAACTGCTCCAGCTATTTTTCCCATCAAGTTCAATGTCTTAGAAGTGGGGGAAAAATTTCAAGTCAAAACAAGCACCGTAGCTACCAGAACAAAAATCTGAAAAAATGAAGAAAAATCACAAAAAATATTGCTGAAATGTAGAAAATGGCATTTTCTGAGAATTGAGTTTGCAAACCGGCAAGCCATTTACCAAGGGGGAAATCAAATTCCACCCGAAATGCATATAAAATAATAGTGATTCTGATAACAGAGCAAAAGTTATGGTCCTCTGAAGTTGACTAAAAATCAGTCCAAATTTTTTTGAAACTCTCAACTCAGACCATACAACTGCTCCAGCTATTTTTCCCATCAAGTTCAATGTCTTAGAAGTGGGGGTAAAAATTTCAAGTCAAAACAAGCACCGTAGCTACCAGAACAAAAATCTTAAAAAATGAAGAAAAATCACAAAAAACATTACTGAAATGTAGAAAATGGCATTTTCTGGAGAATTTGAGTTTGCAAACCAGCAAAGCCAATTCCGACAAGGTGGGAAATCAAATTCCACCCGAAATGCATATAAAATAATAGTGATTCTGATAACCAGAGCAAAAGTTATGGTCCTCTGAAGTTTGACTAAAAATCAGTCCAAAATTTTTTTGAAACTCTCAACTCAGACCATACCAACTGCTCCAGCTATTTTTCCCATCAAGTTCAATGTCTTAGAAGTGGGGGAAAAATTTCAAGTCAAAACAAGCACCGTAGCTACCAGAACAAAAATCTCGAAAAAATGAAGAAAAATCACAAAAAATATTGCTGAAATGTAGAAAATGGCATTTTCTGAGAATTTGAGTTTGCAAACCGGCAGAGCCAGTTTACCAAGGAGGGAAATCAAATTCCACCCGAAATGCATATAAAATAATAGTGATTCTGATAACCAGAGCAAAAGTTATGGTCCTCTGAAGTTTGACTAAAAATCAGTCCAAATTTTTTTGAAACTCTCAACTCAGACCATACCAACTGCTCCAGCTATTTTTCCCATCAAGTTCAATGTCTTAGAAGTGGGGGTAAAATTTCAAGTCAAAACAAGCACCGTAGCTACTAGAACAAAAATCTTAAAAAATGAAGAAAAATCACAAAAAACATTACTGAAATGTAGAAAATGGCATTTTCTGGAGAATTTGAGTTTGCAAACCAGCAAAGCCAATTCGACAAGGTGGGAAATCAAATTCCACCCGAAATGCATATAAAATAATAGTGATTCTGATAACCAGAGCAAAAGTTATGGTCCTCTGAAGTTTGACTAAAAATCAGTCCAAATTTTTTTGAAACTCTCAACTCAGACCATACCAACTGCTCCAGCTATTTTTCCCATCAAGTTCAATGTCTTAGAAGTGGGGGAAAAATTTCAAGTCAAAACAAGCACCGTAGCTACCAGAACAAAAATCTGAAAAAATGAAGAAAAATCACAAAAAATATTGCTGAAATGTAGAAAATGGCATTTTCTGAGAATTTGAGTTTGCAAACCGGCAGAGCCAGTTTACCAAGGTGGGAAATCAAATTCCACCCGAAATGCATATAAAATAATAGTGATTCTGATAACCAGAGCAAAAGTTATGGTCCTCTGAAGTTTGACTAAAAATCAGTCCAAAATTTTTTTGAAACTCTCAACTCAGACCATACCAACTGCTCCAGCTATTTTTCCCATCAAGTTCAATGTCTTAGAAGTGGGGGAAAAATTTCAAGTCAAAACAAGCACCGTAGCTACCAGAACAAAAATCTCGAAAAAATGAAGAAAAATCACAAAAAATATTGCTGAAATGTAGAAAATGGCATTTTCTGAGAATTTGAGTTTGCAAACCGGCAAGCCAGTTTACCAAGGGGGAAATCAAATTCCACCCGAAATGCATATAAAATAATAGTGATTCTGATAACAGAGCAAAAGTTATGGTCCTCTGAAGTTTGACTAAAAATCAGTCCAAATTTTTTTGAAACTCTCAACTCAGACCATACCAACTGCTCCAGCTATTTTTCCCATCAAGTTCAATGTCTTAGAAGTGGGGGTAAAAATTTCAAGTCAAAACAAGCACCGTAGCTACCAGAACAAAAATCTTAAAAAATGAAGAAAAATCACAAAAAACATTACTGAAATGTAGAAAATGGCATTTTCTGGAGAATTTGAGTTTGCAAACCAGCAAAGCCAATTCCGACAAGGTGGGAAATCAAATTCCACCCGAAATGCATATAAAATAATAGTGATTCTGATAACCAGAGCAAAAGTTATGGTCCTCTGAAGTTTGACTAAAAATCAGTCCAAAATTTTTTTGAAACTCTCAACTCAGACCATACCAACTGCTCCAGCTATTTTTCCCATCAAGTTCAATGTCTTAGAAGTGGGGGAAAAAATTTCAAGTCAAAACAAGCACCGTAGCTACCAGAACAAAAATCTCGAAAAAATGAAGAAAAATCACAAAAAATATTGCTGAAATGTAGAAAATGGCATTTTCTGAGAATTGAGTTTGCAAACCGGCAGAGCCAGTTTACCAAGGAGGGAAATCAAATTCCACCCGAAATGCATATAAAATAATAGTGATTCTGATAACCAGAGCAAAAGTTATGGTCCTCTGAAGTTGACTAAAAATCAGTCCAAATTTTTTTGAAACTCTCAACTCAGACCATACAACTGCTCAGCTATTTTTCCCATCAAGTTCAATGTCTTAGAAGTGGGGGTAAAAATTTCAAGTCAAAACAAGCACCGTAACTACAGAACAAAAATCTTAAAAAATGAAGAAAAATCACAAAAAACATTACTGAAATGTAGAAAATGGCATTTTCTGGAGAATTTGAGTTTGCAAACCAGCAAAGCCAATTCGACAAGGTGGGAAATAAATTCCACCCGAAATGCATATAAAATAATAGTGATTCTGATAACCAGAGCAAAAGTTATGGTCCTCTGAAGTTTGACTAAAAATCAGTCCAAATTTTTTTGAAACTCTCAACTCAGACCATACCAACTGCTCCAGCTATTTTTCCCATCAAGTTCAATGTCTTAGAAGTGGGGGAAAAATTTCAAGTCAAAACAAGCACCGTAGCTACCAGAACAAAAATCTGAAAAAATGAAGAAAAATCACAAAAAATATTGCTGAAATGTAGAAAATGGCATTTTCTGAAGAATTTGAGTTTGCAAACCGGCAGAGCCAGTTTTACCAAGGGGGAAATCAAATTCCACCCGAAATGCATATAAAATAATAGTGATTCTGATAACCAGAGCAAAAGTTATGGTCCTCTGAAGTTTGACTAAAAATCAGTCCAAATTTTTTTGAAACTCTCAACTCAGACCATACCAACTGCTCCAGCTATTTTTCCCATCAAGTTCAATGTCTTAGAAGTGGGGGGAAAAATTTCAAGTCAAAACAAGCACCGTAGCTACCAGAACAAAAATCTCGAAAAAATGAAGAAAAATCACAAAAAATATTGCTGAAATGTAGAAAATGGCATTTTCTGAAGAATTGAGTTTGCAAACCGGCAGAGCCAGTTTTACCAAGGGGGAAATCAAATTCCACCCGAAATGCATATAAAATAATAGTGATTCTGATAACAGAGCAAAAGTTATGGTCCTCTGAAGTTTGACTAAAAATCAGTCCAAATTTTTTTGAAACTCTCAACTCAGACCATACCAACTGCTCCAGCTATTTTTCCCATCAAGTTCAATGTCTTAGAAGTGGGGGTAAAAATTTCAAGTCAAAACAAGCACCGTACTACTAGAACAAAAATCTTAAAAAATGAAGAAAAATCACAAAAAACATTACTGAAATGTAGAAAATGGCATTTTCTGGAGAATTTGAGTTTGCAAACCAGCAAAGCCAATTCCGACAAGGTGGGAAATCAAATTCCACCCGAAATGCATATAAAATAATAGTGATTCTGATAACCAGAGCAAAAGTTATGGTCCTCTGAAGTTTGACTAAAAATCAGTCCAAAATTTTTTTGAAACTCTCAACTCAGACCATACCAACTGCTCCAGCTATTTTTCCCATCAAGTTCAATGTCTTAGAAGTGGGGGAAAAATTTCAAGTCAAAACAAGCACCGTAGCTACCAGAACAAAAATCTCGAAAAAATGAAGAAAAATCACAAAAAATATTGCTGAAATGTAGAAAATGGCATTTTCTGAGAATTTGAGTTTGCAAACCGGCAGAGCCAGTTTTACCAAGGAGGGAAATCAAATTCCACCCGAAATGCATATAAAATAATAGTGATTCTGATAACAGAGCAAAAGTTATGGTCCTCTGAAGTTGACTAAAAATCAGTCCAAATTTTTTTGAAACTCTCAACTCAGACCATACCAACTGCTCCAGCTATTTTTCCCATCAAGTTCAATGTCTTAGAAGTGGGGGTAAAATTTCAAGTCAAAACAAGCACCGTAGCTACCAGAACAAAAATCTTAAAAAATGAAGAAAAATCACAAAAAACATTACTGAAATGTAGAAAATGGCATTTTCTGGAGAATTTGAGTTTGCAAACCAGCAAAGCCAATTCGACAAGGTGGGAAATAAATTCCACCCGAAATGCATATAAAATAATAGTGATTCTGATAACCAGAGCAAAAGTTATGGTCCTCTGAAGTTTGACTAAAAATCAGTCCAAATTTTTTTGAAACTCTCAACTCAGACCATACCAACTGCTCCAGCTATTTTTCCCATCAAGTTCAATGTCTTAGAAGTGGGGGAAAAATTTCAAGTCAAAACAAGCACCGTAGCTACCAGAACAAAAATCTCGAAAAAATGAAGAAAAATCACAAAAAATATTGCTGAAATGTAGAAAATGGCATTTTCTGAGAATTGAGTTTGCAAACCGGCAGAGCCAGTTTACCAAGGTGGGAAATCAAATTCCACCCGAAATGCATATAAAATAATAGTGATTCTGATAACCAGAGCAAAAGTTATGGTCCTCTGAAGTTTGACTAAAAATCAGTCCAAATTTTTTTGAAACTCTCAACTCAGACCATACCAACTGCTCCAGCTATTTTTCCCATCAAGTTCAATGTCTTAGAAGTGGGGGAAAAATTTCAAGTCAAAACAAGCACCGTAGCTACCAGAACAAAAATCTCGAAAAAATGAAGAAAAATCACAAAAAATATTGCTGAAATGTAGAAAATGGCATTTTCTGAGAATTTGAGTTTGCAAACCGGCAGAGCCAGTTTACCAAGGGGGAAATCAAATTCCACCCGAAATGCATATAAAATAATAGTGATTCTGATAACAGAGCAAAAGTTATGGTCCTCTGAAGTTGACTAAAAATCAGTCCAAATTTTTTTGAAACTCTCAACTCAGACCATACCAACTGCTCCAGCTATTTTTCCCATCAAGTTCAATGTCTTAGAAGTGGGGGTAAAAATTTCAAGTCAAAACAAGCACCGTAGCTACAGAACAAAAATCTTAAAAAATGAAGAAAAATCACAAAAAACATTACTGAAATGTAGAAAATGGCATTTTCTGGAGAATTTGAGTTTGCAAACCAGCAAAGCCAATTCCGACAAGGTGGGAAATCAAATTCCACCCGAAATGCATATAAAATAATAGTGATTCTGATAACCAGAGCAAAAGTTATGGTCCTCTGAAGTTTGACTAAAAATCAGTCCAAAATTTTTTTGAAACTCTCAACTCAGACCATACCAACTGCTCCAGCTATTTTTCCCATCAAGTTCAATGTCTTAGAAGTGGGGGAAAAATTTCAAGTCAAAACAAGCACCGTAGCTACCAGAACAAAAATCTGAAAAAATGAAGAAAAATCACAAAAAATATTGCTGAAATGTAGAAAATGGCATTTTCTGAGAATTGAGTTTGCAAACCGGCAGAGCCAGTTTACCAAGGGGGAAATCAAATTCCACCCGAAATGCATATAAAATAATAGTGATTCTGATAACAGAGCAAAAGTTATGGTCCTCTGAAGTTTGACTAAAAATCAGTCCAAATTTTTTTGAAACTCTCAACTCAGACCATACAACTGCTCAGCTATTTTTCCCATCAAGTTCAATTCTTAGAAGTGGGGGTAAAAATTTCAATCAAAACAAGCACCGTACTACTAGAACAAAAATCTTAAAAAATGAAGAAAAATCACAAAAAACATTACTGAAATGTAGAAAATGGCATTTTCTGGAGAATTTGAGTTTGCAAACCAGCAAAGCCAATTCGACAAGGTGGGAAATCAAATTCCACCCGAAATGCATATAAAATAATAGTGATTCTGATAACCAGAGCAAAAGTTATGGTCCTCTGAAGTTTGACTAAAAATCAGTCCAAATTTTTTTGAAACTCTCAACTCAGACCATACCAACTGCTCCAGCTATTTTTCCCATCAAGTTCAATGTCTTAGAAGTGGGGGAAAAATTTCAAGTCAAAACAAGCACCGTAGCTACCAGAACAAAAATCTAAAAAATGAAGAAAAATCACAAAAAAATTGCTGAAATGTAGAAAATGGCATTTTCTGAGAATTTGAGTTTGCAAACCGCAAGCCATTTACCAAGGTGGGAAATCAAATTCCACCCGAAATGCATATAAAATAATAGTGATTCTGATAACCAGAGCAAAAGTTATGGTCCTCTGAAGTTTGACTAAAAATCAGTCCAAATTTTTTTGAAACTCTCAACTCAGACCATACCAACTGCTCCAGCTATTTTTCCCATCAAGTTCAATGTCTTAGAAGTGGGGGAAAAATTTCAAGTCAAAACAAGCACCGTAGCTACCAGAACAAAAATCTCGAAAAAATGAAGAAAAATCACAAAAAATATTGCTGAAATGTAGAAAATGGCATTTTCTGAGAATTTGAGTTTGCAAACCGGCAGAGCCAGTTTACCAAGGGGGAAATCAAATTCCACCCGAAATGCATATAAAATAATAGTGATTCTGATAACAGAGCAAAAGTTATGGTCCTCTGAAGTTTGACTAAAAATCAGTCCAAATTTTTTTGAAACTCTCAACTCAGACCATACCAACTGCTCCAGCTATTTTTCCCATCAAGTTCAATGTCTTAGAAGTGGGGGTAAAAATTTCAAGTCAAAACAAGCACCGTAGCTACCAGAACAAAAATCTTAAAAAATGAAGAAAAATCACAAAAAACATTACTGAAATGTAGAAAATGGCATTTTCTGGAGAATTTGAGTTTGCAAACCAGCAAAGCCAATTCCGACAAGGTGGGAAATCAAATTCCACCCGAAATGCATATAAAATAATAGTGATTCTGATAACCAGAGCAAAAGTTATGGTCCTCTGAAGTTTGACTAAAAATCAGTCCAAAATTTTTTTGAAACTCTCAACTCAGACCATACCAACTGCTCCAGCTATTTTTCCCATCAAGTTCAATGTCTTAGAAGTGGGGGGAAAAATTTCAAGTCAAAACAAGCACCGTAGCTACCAGAACAAAAATCTCGAAAAAATGAAGAAAAATCACAAAAAATATTGCTGAAATGTAGAAAATGGCATTTTCTGAAGAATTTGAGTTTGCAAACCGGCAGAGCCAGTTTACCAAGGAGGGAAATCAAATTCCACCCGAAATGCATATAAAATAATAGTGATTCTGATAACAGAGCAAAAGTTATGGTCCTCTGAAGTTTGACTAAAAATCAGTCCAAATTTTTTTGAAACTCTCAACTCAGACCATACCAACTGCTCCAGCTATTTTTCCCATCAAGTTCAATGTCTTAGAAGTGGGGGTAAAAATTTCAAGTCAAAACAAGCACCGTAGCTACAGAACAAAAATCTTAAAAAATGAAGAAAAATCACAAAAAACATTACTGAAATGTAGAAAATGGCATTTTCTGGAGAATTTGAGTTTGCAAACCAGCAAGCCAATTCGACAAGGTGGGAAATCAAATTCCACCCGAAATGCATATAAAATAATAGTGATTCTGATAACCAGAGCAAAAGTTATGGTCCTCTGAAGTTTGACTAAAAATCAGTCCAAATTTTTTTGAAACTCTCAACTCAGACCATACCAACTGCTCCAGCTATTTTTCCCATCAAGTTCAATGTCTTAGAAGTGGGGGAAAAATTTCAAGTCAAAACAAGCACCGTAGCTACCAGAACAAAAATCTGAAAAAATGAAGAAAAATCACAAAAAATATTGCTGAAATGTAGAAAATGGCATTTTCTGAAGAATTTGAGTTTGCAAACCGCAGAGCCAGTTTACCAAGGAGGGAAATCAAATTCCACCCGAAATGCATATAAAATAATAGTGATTCTGATAACCAGAGCAAAAGTTATGGTCCTCTGAAGTTTGACTAAAAATCAGTCCAAATTTTTTTGAAACTCTCAACTCAGACCATACCAACTGCTCCAGCTATTTTTCCCATCAAGTTCAATGTCTTAGAAGTGGGGGAAAAATTTCAAGTCAAAACAAGCACCGTAGCTACCAGAACAAAAATCTCAAAAAATGAAGAAAAATCACAAAAAAATTACTGAAATGTAGAAAATGGCATTTTCTGGAGAATTTGAGTTTGCAAACCAGCAAGCCATTTACCAAGGGGGAAATCAAATTCCACCCGAAATGCATATAAAATAATAGTGATTCTGATAACCAGAGCAAAAGTTATGGTCCTCTGAAGTTTGACTAAAAATCAGTCCAAATTTTTTTGAAACTCTCAACTCAGACCATACCAACTGCTCCAGCTATTTTTCCCATCAAGTTCAATGTCTTAGAAGTGGGGGAAAAATTTCAAGTCAAAACAAGCACCGTAGCTACAGAACAAAAATCTAAAAAATGAAGAAAAATCACAAAAAAATTGCTGAAATGTAGAAAATGGCATTTTCTGAGAATTTGAGTTTGCAAACCAGCAAGCCAATTCACAAGGGGGAAATCAAATTCCACCCGAAATGCATATAAAATAATAGTGATTCTGATAACCAGAGCAAAAGTTATGGTCCTCTGAAGTTTGACTAAAAATCAGTCCAAATTTTTTTGAAACTCTCAACTCAGACCATACCAACTGCTCCAGCTATTTTTCCCATCAAGTTCAATGTCTTAGAAGTGGGGGAAAAATTTCAAGTCAAAACAAGCACCGTAGCTACCAGAACAAAAATCTCGAAAAATGAAGAAAAATCACAAAAAATATTGCTGAAATGTAGAAAATGGCATTTTCTGAAGAATTTGAGTTTGCAAACCGGCAGAGCCAGTTTACCAAGGAGGGAAATCAAATTCCACCCGAAATGCATATAAAATAATAGTGATTCTGATAACAGAGCAAAAGTTATGGTCCTCTGAAGTTTGACTAAAAATCAGTCCAAATTTTTTTGAAACTCTCAACTCAGACCATACCAACTGCTCCAGCTATTTTTCCCATCAAGTTCAATGTCTTAGAAGTGGGGGTAAAAATTTCAAGTCAAAACAAGCACCGTAGCTACCAGAACAAAAATCTTAAAAAATGAAGAAAAATCACAAAAAACATTACTGAAATGTAGAAAATGGCATTTTCTGGAGAATTTGAGTTTGCAAACCAGCAAAGCCAATTCCGACAAGGTGGGAAATCAAATTCACCCGAAATGCATATAAAATAATAGTGATTCTGATAACCAGAGCAAAAGTTATGGTCCTCTGAAGTTTGACTAAAAATCAGTCCAAAATTTTTTTGAAACTCTCAACTCAGACCATACCAACTGCTCCAGCTATTTTTCCCATCAAGTTCAATGTCTTAGAAGTGGGGGGAAAAATTTCAAGTCAAAACAAGCACCGTAGCTACCAGAACAAAAATCTCGAAAAAATGAAGAAAAATCACAAAAAATATTGCTGAAATGTAGAAAATGGCATTTTCTGAAGAATTTGAGTTTGCAAACCGGCAGAGCCAGTTTACCAAGGAGGGAAATCAAATTCCACCCGAAATGCATATAAAATAATAGTGATTCTGATAACAGAGCAAAAGTTATGGTCCTCTGAAGTTTGACTAAAAATCAGTCCAAATTTTTTTGAAACTCTCAACTCAGACCATACCAACTGCTCCAGCTATTTTTCCCATCAAGTTCAATGTCTTAGAAGTGGGGGTAAAAATTTCAAGTCAAAACAAGCACCGTAGTACAGAACAAAAATCTTAAAAAATGAAGAAAAATCACAAAAAACATTACTGAAATGTAGAAAATGGCATTTTCTGGAGAATTTGAGTTTGCAAACCAGCAAAGCCAATTCCGACAAGGTGGGAAATCAAATTCCACCCGAAATGCATATAAAATAATAGTGATTCTGATAACCAGAGCAAAAGTTATGGTCCTCTGAAGTTTGACTAAAAATCAGTCCAAATTTTTTTGAAACTCTCAACTCAGACCATACCAACTGCTCCAGCTATTTTTCCCATCAAGTTCAATGTCTTAGAAGTGGGGGGAAAAATTTCAAGTCAAAACAAGCACCGTAGCTACCAGAACAAAAATCTCGAAAAATGAAGAAAAATCACAAAAATATTGCTGAAATGTAGAAAATGGCATTTTCTGAAGAATTTGAGTTTGCAAACCGGCAGAGCCAGTTTACCAAGGAGGGAAATCAAATTCCACCCGAAATGCATATAAAATAATAGTGATTCTGATAACAGAGCAAAAGTTATGGTCCTCTGAAGTTTGACTAAAAATCAGTCCAAATTTTTTTGAAACTCTCAACTCAGACCATACAACTGCTCCAGCTATTTTTCCCATCAAGTTCAATGTCTTAGAAGTGGGGGTAAAAATTTCAAGTCAAAACAAGCACCGTAGCTACCAGAACAAAATCTTAAAAAATGAAGAAAAATCACAAAAAACATTACTGAAATGTAGAAAATGGCATTTTCTGGAGAATTTGAGTTTGCAAACCAGCAAAGCCAATTCCGACAAGGTGGGAAATCAAATTCCACCCGAAATGCATATAAAATAATAGTGATTCTGATAACCAGAGCAAAAGTTATGGTCCTCTGAAGTTTGACTAAAAATCAGTCCAAATTTTTTTGAAACTCTCAACTCAGACCATACCAACTGCTCCAGCTATTTTTCCCATCAAGTTCAATGTCTTAGAAGTGGGGGAAAAATTTCAAGTCAAAACAAGCACCGTAGCTACCAGAACAAAAATCTCGAAAAATGAAGAAAAATCACAAAAAATATTGCTGAAATGTAGAAAATGGCATTTTCTGAAGAATTTGAGTTTGCAAACCGGCAGAGCCAGTTTACCAAGGAGGGAAATCAAATTCCACCCGAAATGCATATAAAATAATAGTGATTCTGATAACAGAGCAAAAGTTATGGTCCTCTGAAGTTTGACTAAAAATCAGTCCAAATTTTTTTGAAACTCTCAACTCAGACCATACCAACTGCTCCAGCTATTTTTCCCATCAAGTTCAATGTCTTAGAAGTGGGGGAAAAATTTCAAGTCAAAACAAGCACCGTAGCTACCAGAACAAAAATCTTAAAAATGAAGAAAAATCACAAAAAACATTACTGAAATGTAGAAAATGGCATTTTCTGGAGAATTTGAGTTTGCAAACCAGCAAAGCCAATTCGACAAGGTGGGAAATCAAATTCCACCCGAAATGCATATAAAATAATAGTGATTCTGATAACCAGAGCAAAAGTTATGGTCCTCTGAAGTTTGACTAAAAATCAGTCCAAATTTTTTTGAAACTCTCAACTCAGACCATACCAACTGCTCCAGCTATTTTTCCCATCAAGTTCAATGTCTTAGAAGTGGGGGAAAAATTTCAAGTCAAAACAAGCACCGTAGCTACCAGAACAAAAATCTCGAAAAAATGAAGAAAAATCACAAAAAATATTGCTGAAATGTAGAAAATGGCATTTTCTGAAGAATTTGAGTTTGCAAACCGGCAGAGCCAGTTTACCAAGGAGGGAAATCAAATTCCACCCGAAATGCATATAAAATAATAGTGATTCTGATAACCAGAGCAAAAGTTATGGTCCTCTGAAGTTTGACTAAAAATCAGTCCAAATTTTTTTGAAACTCTCAACTCAGACCATACCAACTGCTCCAGCTATTTTTCCCATCAAGTTCAATGTCTTAGAAGTGGGGGAAAAATTTCAAGTCAAAACAAGCACCGTAGCTACCAGAACAAAAATCTCGAAAAATGAAGAAAAATCACAAAAATATTGCTGAAATGTAGAAAATGGCATTTTCTGAGAATTTGAGTTTGCAAACCGCAGAGCCAGTTTTACCAAGGAGGGAAATCAAATTCCACCCGAAATGCATATAAAATAATAGTGATTCTGATAACAGAGCAAAAGTTATGGTCCTCTGAAGTTTGACTAAAAATCAGTCCAAATTTTTTTGAAACTCTCAACTCAGACCATACCAACTGCTCCAGCTATTTTTCCCATCAAGTTCAATGTCTTAGAAGTGGGGGTAAAAATTTCAAGTCAAAACAAGCACCGTAGCTACCAGAACAAAAATCTTAAAAAATGAAGAAAAATCACAAAAAACATTACTGAAATGTAGAAAATGGCATTTTCTGGAGAATTTGAGTTTGCAAACCAGCAAAGCCAATTCCGACAAGGTGGGAAATCAAATTCACCCGAAATGCATATAAAATAATAGTGATTCTGATAACCAGAGCAAAAGTTATGGTCCTCTGAAGTTTGACTAAAAATCAGTCCAAATTTTTTTGAAACTCTCAACTCAGACCATACCAACTGCTCCAGCTATTTTTCCCATCAAGTTCAATGTCTTAGAAGTGGGGGAAAAATTTCAAGTCAAAACAAGCACCGTAGCTACCAGAACAAAAATCTCGAAAAAATGAAGAAAAATCACAAAAATATTGCTGAAATGTAGAAAATGGCATTTTCTGAAGAATTTGAGTTTGCAAACCGGCAGAGCCAGTTTTACCAAGGAGGGAAATCAAATTCCACCCGAAATGCATATAAAATAATAGTGATTCTGATAACAGAGCAAAAGTTATGGTCCTCTGAAGTTTGACTAAAAATCAGTCCAAATTTTTTTGAAACTCTCAACTCAGACCATACCAACTGCTCCAGCTATTTTTCCCATCAAGTTCAATGTCTTAGAAGTGGGGGTAAAAATTTCAAGTCAAAACAAGCACCGTAGTACCAGAACAAAAATCTAAAAAATGAAGAAAAATCACAAAAACATTACTGAAATGTAGAAAATGGCATTTTCTGGAGAATTTGAGTTTGCAAACCAGCAAGCCAATTCGACAAGGTGGGAAATCAAATTCCACCCGAAATGCATATAAAATAATAGTGATTCTGATAACCAGAGCAAAAGTTATGGTCCTCTGAAGTTTGACTAAAAATCAGTCCAAATTTTTTTGAAACTCTCAACTCAGACCATACCAACTGCTCCAGCTATTTTTCCCATCAAGTTCAATGTCTTAGAAGTGGGGGAAAAATTTCAAGTCAAAACAAGCACCGTAGCTACCAGAACAAAAATCTCGAAAAATGAAGAAAAATCACAAAAAATATTGCTGAAATGTAGAAAATGGCATTTTCTGAGAATTTGAGTTTGCAAACCGGCAGAGCCAGTTTACCA
The DNA here is from genome assembly GCF_004118075.2 of Vigna unguiculata. Classification (NCBI taxonomy): domain Eukaryota; kingdom Viridiplantae; phylum Streptophyta; class Magnoliopsida; order Fabales; family Fabaceae; genus Vigna; species Vigna unguiculata. The sequence goes on from NW_021011040.1 coordinate 57,547, forward strand.
AGGAGGGAAATCAAATTCCACCCGAAATGCATATAAATAATAGTGATTCTGATAACCAGAGCAAAAGTTATGGTCCTCTGAAGTTTGACTAAAAATCAGTCCAAATTTTTTTGAAACTCTCAACTCAGACCATACCAACTGCTCCAGCTATTTTTCCCATCAAGTTCAATGTCTTAGAAGTGGGGGAAAAATTTCAAGTCAAAACAAGCACCGTAGCTACCAGAACAAAAATCTTAAAAATGAAGAAAAATCACAAAAAAATTACTGAAATGTAGAAAATGGCATTTTCTGGAGAATTTGAGTTTGCAAACCAGCAAGCCAATTCGACAAGGTGGGAAATCAAATTCCACCCGAAATGCATATAAAATAATAGTGATTCTGATAACCAGAGCAAAAGTTATGGTCCTCTGAAGTTTGACTAAAAATCAGTCCAAATTTTTTTGAAACTCTCAACTCAGACCATACCAACTGCTCCAGCTATTTTTCCCATCAAGTTCAATGTCTTAGAAGTGGGGGAAAAATTTCAAGTCAAACAAGCACCGTAGCTACCAGAACAAAAATCTCGAAAAAATGAAGAAAAATCACAAAAATATTGCTGAAATGTAGAAAATGGCATTTTCTGAAGAATTTGAGTTTGCAAACCGCAGAGCCAGTTTACCAAGGAGGGAAATCAAATTCCACCCGAAATGCATATAAAATAATAGTGATTCTGATAACCAGAGCAAAAGTTATGGTCCTCTGAAGTTTGACTAAAAATCAGTCCAAATTTTTTTGAAACTCTCAACTCAGACCATACCAACTGCTCCAGCTATTTTTCCCATCAAGTTCAATGTCTTAGAAGTGGGGGAAAAATTTCAAGTCAAAACAAGCACCGTAGCTACCAGAACAAAAATCTAAAAAATGAAGAAAAATCACAAAAAAATTGCTGAAATGTAGAAAATGGCATTTTCTGAGAATTTGAGTTTGCAAACCGCAAGCCATTTACCAAGGGGGAAATCAAATTCCACCCGAAATGCATATAAAATAATAGTGATTCTGATAACCAGAGCAAAAGTTATGGTCCTCTGAAGTTTGACTAAAAATCAGTCCAAATTTTTTTGAAACTCTCAACTCAGACCATACCAACTGCTCCAGCTATTTTTCCCATCAAGTTCAATGTCTTAGAAGTGGGGGAAAAATTTCAAGTCAAAACAAGCACCGTAGCTACCAGAACAAAAATCTCGAAAAATGAAGAAAAATCACAAAAAATATTGCTGAAATGTAGAAAATGGCATTTTCTGAGAATTTGAGTTTGCAAACCGGCAGAGCCAGTTTACCAAGGGGGAAATCAAATTCCACCCGAAATGCATATAAAATAATAGTGATTCTGATAACAGAGCAAAAGTTATGGTCCTCTGAAGTTTGACTAAAAATCAGTCCAAATTTTTTTGAAACTCTCAACTCAGACCATACCAACTGCTCCAGCTATTTTTCCCATCAAGTTCAATGTCTTAGAAGTGGGGGTAAAAATTTCAAGTCAAAACAAGCACCGTAGCTACAGAACAAAAATCTTAAAAATGAAGAAAAATCACAAAAACATTACTGAAATGTAGAAAATGGCATTTTCTGGAGAATTTGAGTTTGCAAACCAGCAAGCCAATTCGACAAGGTGGGAAATCAAATTCCACCCGAAATGCATATAAAATAATAGTGATTCTGATAACCAGAGCAAAAGTTATGGTCCTCTGAAGTTTGACTAAAAATCAGTCCAAAATTTTTTTGAAACTCTCAACTCAGACCATACCAACTGCTCCAGCTATTTTTCCCATCAAGTTCAATGTCTTAGAAGTGGGGGAAAAATTTCAAGTCAAAACAAGCACCGTAGCTACCAGAACAAAAATCTCGAAAAATGAAGAAAAATCACAAAAAATATTGCTGAAATGTAGAAAATGGCATTTTCTGAAGAATTTGAGTTTGCAAACCGGCAGAGCCAGTTTTACCAAGGAGGGAAATCAAATTCCACCCGAAATGCATATAAAATAATAGTGATTCTGATAACAGAGCAAAAGTTATGGTCCTCTGAAGTTTGACTAAAAATCAGTCCAAATTTTTTTGAAACTCTCAACTCAGACCATACCAACTGCTCCAGCTATTTTTCCCATCAAGTTCAATGTCTTAGAAGTGGGGGTAAAAATTTCAAGTCAAAACAAGCACCGTAGCTACAGAACAAAAATCTTAAAAATGAAGAAAAATCACAAAAACATTACTGAAATGTAGAAAATGGCATTTTCTGGAGAATTTGAGTTTGCAAACCAGCAAGCCAATTCGACAAGGGGGAAATCAAATTCCACCCGAAATGCATATAAAATAATAGTGATTCTGATAACCAGAGCAAAAGTTATGGTCCTCTGAAGTTTGACTAAAATCAGTCCAAATTTTTTTGAAACTCTCAACTCAGACCATACCAACTGCTCCAGCTATTTTTCCCATCAAGTTCAATGTCTTAGAAGTGGGGGAAAAATTTCAAGTCAAAACAAGCACCGTAGCTACCAGAACAAAAATCTCGAAAAATGAAGAAAAATCACAAAAATATTGCTGAAATGTAGAAAATGGCATTTTCTGAGAATTTGAGTTTGCAAACCGGCAGAGCCAGTTTACCAAGGAGGGAAATCAAATTCCACCCGAAATGCATATAAAATAATAGTGATTCTGATAACAGAGCAAAAGTTATGGTCCTCTGAAGTTTGACTAAAATCAGTCCAAATTTTTTTGAAACTCTCAACTCAGACCATACCAACTGCTCCAGCTATTTTTCCCATCAAGTTCAATGTCTTAGAAGTGGGGGTAAAAATTTAAGTCAAAACAAGCACCGTAGTACCAGAACAAAAATCTTAAAAATGAAGAAAAATCACAAAAACATTACTGAAATGTAGAAAATGGCATTTTCTGGAGAATTTGAGTTTGCAAACCAGCAAAGCCAATTCCGACAAGGTGGGAAATCAAATTCCACCCGAAATGCATATAAAATAATAGTGATTCTGATAACCAGAGCAAAAGTTATGGTCCTCTGAAGTTTGACTAAAATCAGTCCAAATTTTTTTGAAACTCTCAACTCAGACCATACCAACTGCTCCAGCTATTTTTCCCATCAAGTTCAATGTCTTAGAAGTGGGGGAAAAATTTCAAGTCAAACAAGCACCGTAGCTACCAGAACAAAAATCTGAAAAAATGAAGAAAAATCACAAAAAATATTGCTGAAATGTAGAAATGGCATTTTCTGAAGAATTGAGTTTGCAAACCGCAGAGCCAGTTTTACCAAGGAGGGAAATCAAATTCCACCCGAAATGCATATAAAATAATAGTGATTCTGATAACAGAGCAAAGTTATGGTCCTCTGAAGTTTGACTAAAATCAGTCCAAATTTTTTTGAAACTCTCAACTCAGACCATACCAACTGCTCCAGCTATTTTTCCCATCAAGTTCAATGTCTTAGAAGTGGGGGTAAAAATTTCAAGTCAAAACAAGCACCGTAGCTACCAGAACAAAATCTTAAAAATGAAGAAAAATCACAAAAACATTACTGAAATGTAGAAAATGGCATTTTCTGAGAATTTGAGTTTGCAAACCAGCAAGCCATTTACCAAGGTGGGAAATCAAATTCCACCCGAAATGCATATAAAATAATAGTGATTCTGATAACCAGAGCAAAAGTTATGGTCCTCTGAAGTTTGACTAAAATCAGTCCAAATTTTTTTGAAACTCTCAACTCAGACCATACCAACTGCTCCAGCTATTTTTCCCATCAAGTTCAATGTCTTAGAAGTGGGGGAAAAATTTCAAGTCAAAACAAGCACCGTAGCTACAGAACAAAATCTCGAAAAATGAAGAAAAATCACAAAAATATTGCTGAAATGTAGAAAATGGCATTTTCTGAGAATTTGAGTTTGCAAACCGGCAGAGCCAGTTTACCAAGGGGGAAATCAATTCCACCCGAAATGCATATAAATAATAGTGATTCTGATAACAGAGCAAAAGTTATGGTCCTCTGAAGTTTGACTAAAATCAGTCCAAATTTTTTTGAAACTCTCAACTCAGACCATACCAACTGCTCCAGCTATTTTTCCCATCAAGTTCAATGTCTTAGAAGTGGGGGTAAAAATTTCAAGTCAAAACAAGCACCGTAGTACCAGAACAAAAATCTAAAAATGAAGAAAATCACAAAAAATTACTGAAATGTAGAAAATGGCATTTTCTGAGAATTTGAGTTTGCAAACAGCAAGCCATTTACCAAGGTGGGAAATCAAATTCCACCCGAAATGCATATAAAATAATAGTGATTCTGATAACAGAGCAAAAGTTATGGTCCTCTGAAGTTTGACTAAAAATCAGTCCAAATTTTTTTGAAACTCTCAACTCAGACCATACCAACTGCTCCAGCTATTTTTCCCATCAAGTTCAATGTCTTAGAAGTGGGGGAAAAATTTCAAGTCAAACAAGCACCGTAGCTACAGAACAAAAATCTTAAAAAATGAAGAAAAATCACAAAAACATTACTGAAATGTAGAAAATGGCATTTTCTGGAGAATTTGAGTTTGCAAACCGCAAGCCATTTCCAAGGTGGGAAATCAATTCCACCCGAAATGCATATAAAATAATAGTGATTCTGATAACCAGAGCAAAGTTATGGTCCTCTGAAGTTTGACTAAAAATCAGTCCAAAATTTTTTGAAACTCTCAACTCAGACCATACCAACTGCTCCAGCTATTTTTCCCATCAAGTTCAATGTCTTAGAAGTGGGGGAAAAATTTCAAGTCAAAACAAGCACCGTAGCTACCAGAACAAAATCTCGAAAAATGAAGAAAATCACAAAAATATTGCTGAAATGTAGAAAATGGCATTTTCTGAGAATTTGAGTTTGCAAACCGCAGAGCCATTTACCAAGGGGGAAATCAAATTCCACCCGAAATGCATATAAATAATAGTGATTCTGATAACCAGAGCAAAAGTTATGGTCCTCTGAAGTTTGACTAAAAATCAGTCCAAATTTTTTTGAAACTCTCAACTCAGACCATACCAACTGCTCCAGCTATTTTTCCATCAAGTTCAATGTCTTAGAAGTGGGGGAAAAATTTCAAGTCAAAACAAGCACCGTAGCTACAGAACAAAATCTTAAAAATGAAGAAAAATCACAAAAAATTACTGAAATGTAGAAAATGGCATTTTCTGAAGAATTTGAGTTTGCAAACCGCAGAGCCATTCGACAAGGTGGGAAATCAAATTCCACCCGAAATGCATATAAATAATAGTGATTCTGATAACCAGAGCAAAAGTTATGGTCCTCTGAAGTTTGACTAAAAATCAGTCCAAATTTTTTTGAAACTCTCAACTCAGACCATACCAACTGCTCCAGCTATTTTTCCCATCAAGTTCAATGTCTTAGAAGTGGGGGGAAAAATTTCAAGTCAAAACAAGCACCGTAGCTACCAGAACAAAATCTCGAAAAATGAAGAAAATCACAAAAATATTGCTGAAATGTAGAAAATGGCTTTTTATAGAGAATCTAAGTTTGCAAACCGGCAGAGCCAGTTTACCAAGGAGGGAAATCGAATTCCACCCGAAATGTATATAAAATAATAGTGATTCTGAAAACAAGAGCAAAAGTTGTGGTCCTCTGAAGTTCGACTAAAAATTAGTCTCAAATTTTTTTGAAACTCTCAACTCAGACCATACTAACTGCTTCAGCTATTTTTCCCATCAAGTTCAATCTCTTAGAAGTGGGGGTAAAATTTCAACTCAAACAAGCACCGTAACTACTAGAACAAAAATCTTAAAAAATGAAGAAAAATCACAAAAAACATTAGTGAAATGTAGAAAATGGCATTTTCTGGAGAATTTGAGTTTGCAAACCAGCAAAGCCAATTCGACAAGGTGGGAAATAAATTCCACCCGAAATGCATATAAAATAATAGTGATTCTGATAACCAGAGCAAAAGTTATGGTCCTCTGAAGTTTGACTAAAAATCAGTCCAAATTTTTTTGAAACTCTCAACTCAGACCATACCAACTGCTCCAGCTTTTTTCCCATCAAGTTCAATGTCTTAGAAGTGGGGGAAAAAATTTCAAGTCAAAACAAGCACGTAGCTACCAGAACAAAAATCTCGAAAAAATGAAGAAAAATCACAAAAAATATTGCTGAAATGTAGAAAATGGCTTTTTAGAGAATTAGTTTGCAAACCGGCAGAGCCAGTTTTACCAAGGAGGGAAATCAATTCCACCCGAAATGCATATAAAATAATAGTGATTCTGATAACCAGAGCAAAAGTTATGGTCCTCTGAAGTTTGACTAAAAATCAGTCCAAATTTTTTTGAAACTCTCAACTCAGACCATACCAACTGCTCCAGCTATTTTTCCCATCAAGTTCAATGTCTTAGAAGTGGGGGAAAAATTTCAAGTCAAAACAAGCACCGTAGCTACCAGAACAAAAATCTGAAAAAATGAAGAAAAATCACAAAAAATATTGCTGAAATGTAGAAAATGGCATTTTCTGGAGAATTTGAGTTTGCAAACCAGCAAAGCCAATTTCGACAAGGTGGGAAATATAATTCCACCCGAAATGCATATAAAATAATAGTGATTCTGATAACCAGAGCAAAAGTTATGGTCCTCTGAAGTTTGACTAAAAATCAGTCCAAATTTTTTTAAACTCTCAACTCAGCCATTCCAACTGCTCCAGCTTTTTTCCCATCAAGTTCAATGTCTTAGAAGTGGGGGAAAAATTTCAATTCAAAACAAGCACCGTAGCTACAGAACAAAATCTTGAAAAAAGAAGAAAATCACAAAAAATATTGCTGAAATGTAGAAAATGGCATTTTCTGAAGAATTTGAGTTTGCAAACCGGCAGAGCCAGTTTGCCAAGGTGGGAAATCAAATTCCACCCGAAATGCATATAAAATAATAGTGATTCTGATAACCAGAGCAAAAGTTATGGTCCTCTGAAGTTTGACTAAAAATCAGTCCAAAATTTTTTTGAAACTCTCAACTCAGACCATACCAACTGCTCCACTATTTTTCCCATCAAGTTCAATGTCTTAGAAGTGGGGGAAAAATTTCAAGTCAAAACAAGCACCGTAGCTACCAGAACAAAATCTCGAAAAAATGAAGAAAATCACAAAAAATATTGCTGAAATGTAGAAAATGGCTTTTATAGAGAATTTAGTTTGCAAACCGGCAGAGCCAGTTTACCAAGGAGGGAAATCAATTCCACCCGAAATGCATATAAAATAATAGTGATTCTGAAAACAGAGCAAAAGTTGTGGTCCTCTGAAGTTCGACTAAAAATTAGTCTCAAATTTTTTTGAAACTCTCAACTCAGACCATACTAACTGCTTCAGCTATTTTTCCCATCAAGTTCAATCTCTTAGAAGTGGGGGTAAAATTTCAATCAAACAAGCACCGTAACTACTAGAACAAAAATCTTAAAAAATGAAGAAAAATCACAAAAAACATTACTGAAATGTAGAAAATGGCATTTTCTGGAGAATTTGAGTTTGCAAACCAGCAAAGCCAATTTCGACAAGGTGGGAAATATAATTCCACCCGAAATGCATATAAATAATAGTGATTCTGATAACCAGAGCAAAAGTTATGGTCCTCTGAAGTTTGACTAAAAATCAGTCCAAATTTTTTTTAAACTCTCAACTCAGACATACCAACTGCTCCAGCTTTTTTCCCATCAAGTTCAATGTCTTAGAAGTGGGGGAAAAAATTTCAATTCAAAACAAGACCGTAGCTACCAGAACAAAAATCTCGAAAAAATGAAGAAAAATCACAAAAAATATTGCTGAAATGTAGAAAATGGCTTTTCTAGAGAATTTGAGTTTGCAAACCGGCAGAGCCAGTTTTACCAAGGAGGGAAATCAATTCCACCCGAAATGCATATAAAATAATAGTGATTCTGATAACCAGAGCAAAAGTTATGGTCCTCTGAAGTTTGACTAAAAATCAGTCCAAATTTTTTTGAAACTCTCAACTCAGACCATACCAACTGCTCCAGCTATTTTTCCCATCAAGTTCAATGTCTTAGAAGTGGGGGTAAAATTTCAAGTCAAAACAAGCACCGTAGCTACCAGAACAAAAATCTAAAAAATGAAGAAAATCACAAAAAACATTACTGAAATGTAGAAAATGGCATTTTCTGAGAATTTGAGTTTGCAACAGCAAGCCAATTCGACAAGGTGGAAATCAAATTCCACCCGAAATGCATATAAATAATAGTGATTCTGATAACCAGAGCAAAAGTTATGTCCTCTGAAGTTTGACTAAAATCAGTCCAAATTTTTTTGAAACTCTCAACTCAGACCATACCAACTGCTCCAGCTATTTTTCCCATCAAGTTCAATGTCTTAGAAGTGGGGAAAAATTTCAAGTCAAAACAAGCACCGTAGCTACCAGAACAAAAATCTTGAAAAATGAAGAAAAATCACAAAAATATTGCTGAAATGTAGAAAATGGCATTTTCTGAGATTTGAGTTTGCAAACCGCAGAGCCATTTTCCAAGGGGGAAATCAAATTCACCCGAAATGCATATAAAATAATAGTGATTCTGATAACAGAGCAAAGTTATGGTCCTCTGAAGTTTGACTAAAATCAGTCCAAATTTTTTTGAACTCTCAACTCGACCATACCAACTGCTCAGCTATTTTTCCCATCAGTTCAATTCTTAGAAGTGGGGGTAAAATTTCAATCAAACAAGCACGTAGCTACAGAACAAAAATCTTAAAAATGAAGAAAATCACAAAAAACATTACTGAAATGTAGAAAATGGCATTTTCTGGAGAATTTGAGTTTGCAAACCAGCAAAGCCAATTCCACAGGTGGGAAATCAAATTCCACCCGAAATGCATATAAATAATAGTGATTCTGATAACAGAGCAAAAGTTATGGTCCTCTGAAGTTTGACTAAAAATCAGTCAAATTTTTTTTGAAACTCTCAACTCAGACCATACCAACTGCTCCAGCTATTTTTCCCATCAAGTTCAATGTCTTAGAAGTGGGGGAAAAATTTCAAGTCAAACAAGCACCGTAGTACCAGAACAAAATCTCGAAAAATGAAGAAAATCACAAAAAATATTGCTGAAATGTAGAAAATGGCATTTTCTGAGAATTTGAGTTTGCAAACCGGCAGAGCCAGTTTTACCAGGAGGGAAATCAAATTCCACCCGAAATGCATATAAAATAATAGTGATTCTGATAACCAGAGCAAAAGTTATGGTCCTCTGAAGTTTGACTAAAATCAGTCCAATTTTTTTGAAACTCTCAACTCAGACCATACCAATGCTCCAGCTATTTTTCCATCAAGTTCAATGTCTTAGAGTGGGGAAAATTTCAAGTCAAAACAAGCACCGTAGCTACCTAGAACAAAATCTGAAAAAATGAAGAAAATCACAAAAAACATTCTGAAATGTAGAAAATGGCATTTTCTGGAAGAATTTGAGTTTGCAAATCGGCAGAGCCAGTTACAAGGAGGGAATCAATTCCACCCGAAATGCATATAAATAATAGTGATTCTGATAACAGAGCAAAAGTTATGGTCCTCTGAAGTTTGACTAAAATCAGTCCAAATTTTTTTGAAACTCTCAACTCAGACCATACCAACTGCTCCAGCTATTTTTCCCATCAAGTTCAATGTCTTAGAAGTGGGAGGAAAAATTTCAAGTCAAAACAAGCACCGTAGCTACCAGAACAAAATCTCAAAAATGAAGAAAAATCACAAAAAATATTGCTGAAATGTAGAAATGGCATTTTCTGAGAATTTAGTTTGCAAACGCAGAAGCCATTTCACAAGGGGGAAATCAAATTCACCCGAAATGCATATAAAATAATAGTGATTCTGATAACAGAGCAAAAGTTGATGGTCCTCTGAAGTTTGACTAAAAATCAGTCCAAATTTTTTTGAAACTCTCAACTCAGACCATACCAACTGCTCCAGCTATTTTTCCCATCAAGTTCAATCTCTTAGAAGTGGGGGAAAATTTCAATCAAAACAAGCACCGTAGCTACAGAACAAAATCTTAAAAATGAAGAAAAATCACAAAAAATTCTGAAATGTAGAAATGGCATTTTTGAGAATTGAGTTTGCAAACGCAAGCCAGATTTCGACAAGGTGGAAATTAAATTCCACCGAAATGCATATAAATAATGTGATTCTGATAACCAGAGCAAAAGTTATGGTCCTCTGAAGTTTGACTAAAAATCAGTCCAAATTTTTTTTAAACTCTCAACTCAGACCATTCCAACTGCTCAGCTATTTTTCCCATCAAGTTCAATGTCTTAGAAGTGGGGAAAAATTTCAATCAAAACAAGCACCGTAGCTACCAGAACAAAAATCTTAAAAAAGAAGAAAAACAAAAAATATTGCTGAAATGTAGAAAATGGCATTTTCTGGAAGAATTTGAGTTTGCAAACCGGCAGAGCCAGTTTACCAAGGCGGGAAATCAAATTCCACCCGAAATG